>NW_023270387.1:19195756-19252096 GCF_011800145.1 Mirounga leonina | reverse complement strand
AGGAAGGAAGGAAGGAAGGAAGGAAGGAAGGAAGGAAGGAAGGAAGGAAGGAAGGAAGGAAGGAAAGAAGGAAGGTGCTGTCTGAGCCCTGGAAAAATAGAAATCCTAGAAACAATAAAAATTATTTCGGACTACGTATTTTTCCTTTATTTTTAAAAGAACGTCGGTGTCTGTTTTATAGCAAATATAAATATTCGGTCTTGGAACTCAAAACTCAATCATGCAGTTTGGTCTTCTTTACTAACTGAGCAGATTGAATGCTTCACCGGCACCTCAAAATACATTCTGAGATGATCTGATGACACTTCAGAAGGAGTACAATTGATTGCTTAAAGTCCTGGAGGGAGAAATAATAAAAACTTAGAATAGAAATAAACAGGATGAGAGGAGGTGGGGAACATGATGGTACTCTGACCACTACTGCATCAGGTTGGGGTCAGATTTCACAACTGATTAGGGGGCTATGATCATGGCTTCCTGTAGAACAGACGAACCTGTGAGGCTAAATCCCTGCTAGGATTCTATCCTGACACATCTGCTGCTTCCCAGAGAGCTTTAGGAAGTCAGTTTTCTCAGCTATTATGGATGAAGCTTTCTTTAGAAATCTGTATTTATAGTGCAAATTCTCTGATGATGAGAGACTGCATCTATATATAGGGCAATGTGTGTGGACAATTGGCATGCTTGTTCTTGTGTGTATTTTGTGTGTTGGGGGTTTGTTAAAGAGGAAAAGAGAGAGAGAGAGAGAGAGAGAGATGTCTGGATAAAGACTTATCCATGGGAGAGCATGCCAATTCTGGAAAGTTGCTGGTTTGGGTATAACTTTTCTAATTCTACAGAAAACAGAATATACAATTTATCCCCCCCCCTTTATCTATTTGGCTGATTTGGGTACTGTAATAAGGAAGTGACCAATCTTCCTCAAAGCCCCATATAAAGCAAAAATGCCAATGACAATTACATCTTGTGTTTTACATCAGTGAAAATGCAGTTATCATGAAATATGATCTCAGTAAATGTTGAGTTTGCTTTCCTCCCATTAGGGACAGACTCCATAAATGAGAAGAAATGACAAACATGAGTGTAGTGACAACATTCTTCCTCATAGGGCTTCCGCATGCACCAGCACTGGACATCCCCCTCTTGGGAATCTTCTTGGTGATTTATGTACTCACTGTGGTGGGGAACCTCCTCATCTTGCTGGTGATCAAGGTGGATTCCCACCTCCACACCCCCATGTACTACTTCCTGACCAACCTGTCCTTCATTGACATGTGGTTCTCCACGGTCACCATGCCCAAAATGCTGATGACCTTGGTGTCCCCAGGAGGCAGGGCGATCTCCTTGCACAGCTGTGTGGCCCAGCTCTACTCCTTCCACTTTCTGGGGAGCACCGAGTGTTTCCTCTACACAGTCATGTCCTATGACCGCTACCTGGCCATCAGTCACCTGCTCAGGTACGCCAGCATGATGAGAGGGAGGACGTGTGCCCTCCTGGCCACCAGCACGTGGCTCAGTGGCTGTCTGCACTCTGCTGTCCAGACCACACTGACATTCCATTTGCCCTACTGTGGACCCAGCCAGATCCAGCATTACTTCTGTGATGCCCCTCCCATCCTCAAGCTGGCCTGTGCAGACACCTCCATGAACGAGATGGTGATCTTTGTCAATATTGGGGTTGTGGCCTTGGGTTGCTTTCTCCTGATAGTGCTGTCCTATGTGTCCATCACCTGTTCCATCCTGAAGATCCGCACCTCAGAGGGGAGACACAGAGCTTTTCAGACCTGCGTCTCCCACTGCATTGTGGTCCTTTGTTTCTTTGGCCCTGGTCTTTTCATTTACCTGAGGCCAGGCTCCCGGGATGCTGTGGATGGGGTTGTGGCAGTTTTCTACACGGTGCTGAAACCCCTTCTAAACCATGTGGTGTACACCCTGAGGAACAAGGAAGTGAAGAAAGCTCTGCTCAAGGTGAGGAGTAAGTCAGTATTCACTCAACATAAATAATAAAGAAAGGACAGATATGGTTAGCTTCTCTTTTATTTACTTAGAATTTAATTAAACCACCAACATGAACATTATACTTGTAAGGAACATTTCAATTATCCAATCTTAATTTTAATTAAAATTTAATGCATTTTTAATTTTTCCCTGTGCATTGCTTGCCAGAATCCCAGTATAAGCAGCCATTTTTCATGACAATCTAAGACGAAGGATGATGGCTTATTCTTCTCTTTCATGTTCTATCAAGTAACTCATCAGAAACGTAGTTTACTTTTACCCCCTATATAAATATTTTCCAGAATTGTTCTGCAGTATAATTCACTTATATTTTGTTTTGTGCAATTTAAATCAAACCTTACTAAAGATAGCTTTCTTTCCATTTTGAAACCTTTATATTGAAACACAACACGTATAATATTTGCAATTCATTATATAATATAGTATCTATATGATGAAATTTTTACATATCCAAATATCACACCAAAAATATTTGATTTTTATGAATGGCTTTATTCACATTTATGAGCTAATTAAAACTGTATAACTCTTGGGGTACTGGGTGGTACAGTTGGTTAAGCATCTGACTCTTGGTTTTGGCTCAAGTCATGATCTCATGGTCATGATTTCATCGTCATGGGATCAAGCCCTGCATCAGTCTCCACATTCAGTGCAAAATCTGCTTGAGATTCTCTCTCCCTCTCCTCTGCCCCTCCATTTTCTGATCTCTCTCTCTCTCTGAAATAAATCTTTAAAAAAACTGTATAGTTCTTTAATTTTTTCACTTTGACTTCCAAGATTTTTTAAAGTAAATATTTGTCTACCTTTGTGTTCTGTGCATTATTTCTACTGGATTGGTCACTGATACAACTAACTAGATTGTTGTTCTATATTTATAGAGTTCCTGACTTTTATCTTAAATGCAAAGCTTCTATTTTTAGCAATCTTAAAATTATTTCTATGAGTAAACACGGGACAAATAACAAATATATAAAAAAGAGAAAATAATCTTAGAACAAAAATTTACTGCCAATAAACATTGAAAGTATCTTCCAATTTTAGAACCAGATCCTAGTAACCAGACCCATGGAATTATATTGCCTGTAGTTCACACTAATATTCACTTCAATAAACCAGACTCATATGGCCTAATCTATAACCCTACTCAATTTTCAAAGGAGAAAACTGAAGACAAATTAGATCAAACTCTCTTAGCCATTGGGTTCACTTGGATACTTTCTAGTTTCTTGTAACGTCATACTATTTTACTTAACTCACAGTAGCACAAAACGTTATGGGACAGTTGCTGATAAGTCACGTGATAAGCAACAGCTACACCCAAAGAACTGACATAGTCTCCATATTAATGAAGCTCATCATCTGGTGAGGGGGAAAAACTAGTGTTTTTCATCCAGGGATTGTAATAAGTTTAATGGATACTCAAGGGAAACCCCATTAGTAGTCTTCACTTGGAAATATGCCAAAAGATTCAAAATTCCATTAAAAAATATCAAACAAAGCCATGTTGAAAGTAATTTAAATGTTCAATGATGATATATAAGATAAATATCAGTGTCATTTTTTAGTGGAAATCGTTATTGAAATAGGTGTAGAATCACATAAGTTGTATGCAATAAAGTGGAGAGATCCCTTCTACCACTTTCCTCAGTTTCCCCCAATGGCAACAATTTGTAAAACTGTAGCATAATATCCCAACCAGGATTTTGACATTGATCTAATCCACAGATCTTATTCACATTTGCCCTGTTTTATTTGTATGTGTGTCTGTGTGTGTGCATAGGTGTGTGCTAAGTAGTACACAATTGTAACACCTGTGTAGTTTTGGGTGTCCATCACCACAGTAAACATTCTGAACAGTTCCAAGACTGTAAGAATTTCTTGTGTGAGGATTTTTAGCTAATATAAATATTGACCACTGAATAAAGCTATCAAATATTAGTAATTAATTGTTAGAGGTTTGGATAAAACAACTTTGGATTTCTTTTATCCAACCTGCTAACATTTTTTACGTTCTCTTTTTCCTCTTTCCTGCCTAAATCCACCTACTTATCCATTCAATATGTAAATATGTATTAAGTGCTATGCACCATGAGCACAAAGATTAAAGAGACACAGACTTCCTTTTCAAGGAGCTTAGATCCCCAATATAAAAGAAGCATAAGGACATAAGAAGAGGGGTCAGAAAAAGTAGGCAAATCATGAAGGGACTTGTCTACAACATAAAGAAAAAGGACTTTCATCTTACACATTTTCGAAAGTTATTGAAATACAACAAATGTAACAGTAATATGATGGTATTTCCATTTAGAGATATAACTAATAGCAACATGAAAGATAGTTTGGAGGAAGGCAACTTGAGGGGAGCAAGGTCAACTAAAGAGCCTTTTCACCTGCATCTCAGAAAAGAAAGAAACACACACTGGTGACAACCCAGGTCAGGCAGTGGCAGCAGGCATTGAGCGTGGTGCAGTGGGTGGCAAATGGTAGCCAAGTGGGTGAGGAGGTCGGGTCAATAGAGAAGTTAGTATGCTTTGGCAGTTGTGACGACAAAGTAGAGAAAGTGCTAACAGTGAGTTCTGAGGGCATAATGAAGAGTCTAATTTTGGAACTGTTCCGGCTAAGTACCTGAAGAAGTTTCAGGTAAAATTATCTGGTTGACAGTGTAGCTTAGGAGACAAGGCAGGTGAAGCCTACAAGGTTAAGTAAGCAAGAGGACTGGCCACTACGTTCCTTGGTTTGTGCTGGACTTAAACATCCATTTCCTTCTCCCATTCAATGAGTAGCATAAGAAGGGGCCATAAAAGGAAAGGTAACCTCCACCCTTCTTACTTTTCCACACAAGCCCAAGAAACATAGTCTTTGGGAGATTTGTACAAGTCTGTTGTTGAACCTTACAGAATTATTTGTCACAATAACACCCAAAGAGCTTTACAGAGATTGTAAAGTCAAAGAGCCCCTGAGTTAGTGTTTGGAAGAGCAACTACTTCTCCATGGTATGGTCCTGGGAGATACCAAGGGATAGAAGGTCCCAAACTGCTGTTCTTCCAGGTCCCTAACGCTGTTGAACTATTCTGCTACAGAGAGTACATGTAAATAGCACCAGGAGCATATGTGAAGCAGAAGAGAAGAAAATGAAGTCAAAGAAGCACTAATGTGAATCATGAAGGGGGAGCTGGAGGGTTTGGGGAATGAAGGTGCACATAGTAGGCACACAGTGCACATAGTCACCATGGAAACATACAACCTGTGCATTTAAAGGCAGTGAAAACACTGTAACTCATACTAATCTAGACGGTGCACAATTGGCATGAGTATTGACGTATACATCAGTGGAGAAGAATACGAGTCCAGACCCACACATATCACTCAGTTGACTTTTAAATGCCAAAGCACTTCAAAGGGGGATATATGT
Organism: Mirounga leonina; assembly: GCF_011800145.1. Classification (NCBI taxonomy): domain Eukaryota; kingdom Metazoa; phylum Chordata; class Mammalia; order Carnivora; family Phocidae; genus Mirounga; species Mirounga leonina. The sequence continues at coordinate 19,246,665 of NW_023270387.1, read as the reverse complement.
GCCTTGAAGAAATGATGCTTAAGAAGCTGGCTGCCCATCAATAAAGACTGACTCTTGACTACCACTTCACTGCATACACAGCAGTTGTCTTAGATTGGATTACTAACCCAAATGTAAAATTGCTATTAGTAAGTTATTCTTCAGTGAAATAATATTTTAACTGCTGATAGAGCTTCAGCAGTGATACAGATCGACAAATATGGAAATAAAGTGCAAAGAGTGTGAGAAGATAACTGTCAAGCAAGGATGGTATCCTACTAAACGCAGAGAACAAACTGGTGGATGTCACAGGGGCGGGGCTGGGGGGAGGGTCCAAGAGGGTGAAGGGAAGCAGAAGGTACAGGCTTCCAGGTATGGAATGATCTAGTCACAGGGACGAAAGGCACAGCATAGGAAATACGGTCAGTGATATTGTAGCAGTGTTGTGTGGTAACAGATGGAAGCTCCGCTTGTGGTGAGCAGAGCATAATGGGCAGACTTATCCAATCACTGTGTTGTACACTTGAAACTAACGTAACATTGTGTGTCCACCATGTTCAATAAAAAATAAATACAACTGAATGCCGAGTAACTATCAAATATGACTGTGAAATAATGACACTTAGAGACATTAAAAAATGGAAAGTTTCTACCACTACTACAATCATATCAAGTAACTTAAAAATATACAACACAATAATAAAGCTTATCCTGAAACGAGCATTTGAGATACAGGAAGGAATAGAAAGTTAAAAAATCAAACCTATAAGTAAATCTGAATAACCATTGTATCATTAAAAATAATGTTCAGTTCTTGAGCTTAAAAAGTCATGATTTGTGACTTCTGGTTTCATCTCCAACATGTGAAGAGCTTGGAAGGTGTCCCTTGCCTTCTTAAAACAGGCAAATTGGGACACATTGAAAATCAAGGCTTTTCTTGGACCCATCAGAGAGCTGAGGTCACCGGGCAAATTGGCCTGGAAGAGTGACGTGTAATTACCATACAGCAGGCTGCCCACTGTGACCTTGCTCATCTGTGTTGATTTTAGAGTGTGGTCCACCTGTGAACAGTTTGTCACACTTCGTTACTGATTTCAAATACTCTCATATCACATTGTCACACATGTAAATGTGCAGGCAGCAGGCAGCCTTTGGAGGAGAACTAACTAGAAGGTCTCCCAAGTCTCACCCCTGAACAGCTCACTCCATGAGAGCCCTTGCCTTCTGTTTGTATCTAATAATCTGAAGTGCTAGCATTAGGGCATCTGACCCCCTGACACTTGTTGCACAAATTTAAATAATTTCAAAATTCTACTATGGCTTTCCACGGCCTGTGCTGACTGTGGGTGAACTGGAACAACAGAGTGATACCAAATCTGTAGGGTTTCACCAAGGCCTATTTGATCTAATATGTATGCCCCTGGTCACTTTGCTAGTATGGGTATCCAAACATGAGAACAAGGTCCCTGAAAATAGTTTGATAGAGATAACTTTGAATAAGGATATGACCCTAATACTTATTTTGAAAATGAGTTCTACCATTCTACCAAAGAGGAGGAGATATGCTATTGTCTTCATTTTACCCACAGTGAGAAAAATAGGGTCACATTGCAAACATTTGAGTTAGACCTTAGTCAGACTTAGTGCAGCCCACCTAATACTTCCTCATCTCTACCTCAGGGACATGGTAGGATTACACCTTCTTCTGGCCTTCTTGTGGTTGGGTGGGGGCAGGTCCTGGTCAACATGTATGCATGGTTTGGATACAGAGATTTTTCAGACAATAAAAAGAAATGTGAAAAGCCTTGGGTTTAGTCTCTTGTGTCCAAATGTTCTTCTTGTTAGAACTAAAAGATTCAACATGCAATATGCTTTGGCCTGGAAAACAGAAGCTCTGTGAATCACTGAAATCACCTTTGTATTATTCATACTCTATATGTACTAATTATTATGAGTTATGTGGTTGAAGCAAGTGTTTGTCATCTGGATATGTTATTTTCTTTATTTTCAGGTGGTAATTCACTCTACTACCTAATCTGTGTTAGATGTCATGTTGTTTACTGTAGCACCCCATATATACATTAGGACATTGTAAGATTCATTTGTCTACTTAGGTGTTTCCCATTGGACTCTGGAGTTCTGGAACACAGATACTGTCTTGATACCCTGTATTCCCTGTGGCTTAAATATAGGAGTCACCTAATTTAAATTGTTGAAGGAATTACTGCATTGATTAATTATTTGAGAAAGCACGAGTGAATGAACAAGCCTCAGCATTGGGATCATTATAAAAGTCACCCCATTCATTCTGGATTTGAGCCTGATTTTTTCTATATTAGTTATTTACCTCTTATAACTCAGCTACGACTTCTATAATATAGACAGTTCTCAACCACTAGTGAACTCAGAAAATTTAGCTTCAAGGAATCAATCAGACACATCATGCTATGACCAAGCCATATTTTCAAAATTCAAGTTAAAAGGGGAACAGCACCACTAATAACGAGCTTCAGTGGAGAAGTTCTTTTTTTTTTTTTTAAGATTTTTTATTTATTTATCTGAGAGAGAGAATGGGAGACAGAGAGCATGAGAGGGGAGGATCAGAGGGAGAAGCAGACTCCCCGCGGAGCAGGGAGCCCGATGCGGGACTCGATCCCGGGACTCCAGGATCATGACCTTAGTCGAAGGCAGTTGCTTAACCAACTGAGCCACCCAGGCGCCCCTTCAGTGGAGAAGTTCTATACTCCAGAGCTGCTATTTTGAGGAGAAACCCAGGAGAATACATTAAAATGTGGCACAATGTGATGAGACATTTGCTCAGATTTCATTGTTCCCCATGTGGAATGTAAACATCAATTCTCCAGTATTTTATTCTTTTTTATTTTCCCCTTTTGAAAACAGTACTAATAGCTCTTGGAGCATATTAACAACTCAATGAAGTATTTACAAAATAAGGTGTCCCAATTATTATTTGATAATGTAAAGGATTCATTATTGAAGTATTAAAATTATCCAACATTCTTCTTTATTTTCTGGAATTTCTTCATGCCATCCTACCTCTGTCCTCTTTCTCTATTTCTTCTTTTACCCCTTTTCCAATTACATGAAGAAGAAATGTGTGAGCAGAGACAATGGGAAGAACTTCCAAGTTTCAGGGTTACTTTTGTTGTGCCGATCATACCACAGAGAGACAAATGTTGAGGAAGAAGGAAAAAAGGTTTTGGTGTAGACATAGGAAGTTTGATGTGATCTCCAAATGGAAATACCAAAGAAACAAGTTATCAGGGACTTGAACTTGGAAATAGGAACAGCATGGAGGGAAAGGGGTGGCATCTGTTTAGGAATGATACCTAATATTATGAGTGTGGATCAGAAGTCGGGTGCCTCAAAAAGTAAATGTTTGGAAATAGAAAGGGTCTGTAGCAGGGAGAATATTCTAAAGAAATCACACCAAGATTGATGTCGGTGGACACTATGGGACTATGACAGTATTTTTCCCAGAGGAATCCACAGCTTCATGTGGAACACATAAGGAAACATCCCCATACCACGGGATGACACATTTGCAATCTCACTTCTGTGGAGGTAGAGTAGATCATGTGCTTTTCATAGTCTACGGGGGGAAATGTAGTTTCTAACAAAACCCCACATTTCTGTTATAAAATACACATAACTATTCAAAGATCTGTGTTTTGTTATTCCAATAATTACTGATGTTAATTGATATTGCTCTGCTCCCCCCAAAATGGAAAGTTTCTGAAATTAGTGATCATAATAATACAGTAGAATTTAACACCATGGGCTTTGATGCCAGATAGTCTGAAATTAAACCTTGACCATATTCCTTACTAGTGTGTGACTTTATCAGGCTATCTAACCGGCCTTCATTTTCTCATTTTTTATAGTAGGATAACCTATCTTGTAGGGTTCTTGTAATGATAAACTTATAAAGTGTCTAGCATATCCCAAGCTCAATAATGTTACTGTGTTTGCTTCTGAATTATTCTAGAATAACTTAATTCATTATAATTTTAATATTTCAGATACTTTCCTATAAATTCCTTAAAAACTAGTAAATATAGGGGTAGCAAATTTATTAAAATAGCTAATGAATCAGAATGATCACATTGTCCATAATTAGCTAGATTAAATTTATTATCTGTAAGGTGATTTAAAGAAAGCAACATTCATGTATTTTCAAAAACACTATTTTTGGGGCCCCTGGGTGGCTCAGTCGTTAAATGTCTGCCTTTGGCTCAGTTCATGATCCCAGAGTCCTGGGATTGAGCCCTGCATTGGGCTCTCTGCTCAGCGGGAAGCCTGCTTCTCCTTCTTCACTTCCCCTGCTTGTGTTCCCTCTCTCGCTGTGTCTCTCTCTGTCAAATAAATAAAATCTTAAAAAAATATACTATTTTGGTGTCTGGGATCATAGACAGAATTTATGAAGAGAATGATTCTGAGAATCAGGCTGTCTGACTGGTGGCCCCAGATTTGAACCTTAGATCTTTGAGAATTTACTGCCTGGGTGGCTCAGTACTTTAAGCGTCTGCCTTTGGCTCTGGTCATGGTCTTGGAGTCCTGGGATGGAGCCCCATGTTGGGCTCCCGGCTCAGTGGGGAGCCTGTTTCTCCCTCTCCCTCTGTTCCTCCCCATCCCGCTCATGCTCTCTCACCCTCTCTCTCTCTGAATGAATAAATTAAATCTTTAAAAAAGAATTTATTATGAATCAGTATCACTCAAACCACTTATAAACAATCATTTAATCTTCATAACAGTATTTTGAGAGAGGGTCATTTCTGAGATGGAAAATTGAAGTAAAGAGCATAAAATTATTTCCAAAGTTATTTGAGCCAAATTTGTTTTTGTTTGGGTGCAAGTATAGCATTTCATCCATTCTATGTGGATGCCCACAAGTATGGGCCATGTAGCTATTAAATGGGTATTTTCAGGGTCTTTTGTCCTCTTTAGACTTTTTTTCTGATTTATAAAAGAAATGTTGAAGTCCCATGAACAGGTTACTTAAAGATATTTTCATTTTTCTACCTTCTACATAGGAAACATCATTGGCCCCAGCCTGCAATGTGGGGTGTTCTGGTTCCAAAGCAGCTTATAATTTGGTGCAGCTAGACTTCCAAGACCCTAAGATGGTAGGTACAAGAGCTCCTTGGGCAGATGACCAGCCACCACCAGCTGTGGTAAAAGAATCCAATGTCAAATGGTTCGGTGCTTACTGTGGACATCTGGTCAGGTAGCTCTGGAAATCAAGGTCAGAATATGTGATGGAGACTAGTGGTTCCTGTCCTTACCTTCCTCCTGCTCTGCCTCACCCAGCCTGGGAAACAGCAGGGGTCTGGCAAGGAGGCGATTGTCAGTTCCTGAGAGGAGCATGTCAGCTCCATAGCCCATCCTGGCAGACCCACCGAGAGAGTTAAGGAGCTGCTCAGAGCTTAGAGAACTCTTTCAGAGGTGCCTGGCTGGCTCAGTCAGTTAAGTGTCTGCCTTCGGCTCAGGTCATGATCCAGGGTCCTGGGATTGAGCCTCACATTGGGCTCCCTGCTCAGCGGGGAGCCTGCTTCTCCCTCTCCCTCTGCTCTTCCTCCCACAACTTGGTCTCTCTCTCTCTCAAATAGATAAATAAAATCTTAAAAAAAAAGAACCCTTTCAATGTTGGAACAATTAACATGGTCACAATATGCCAGAAATATGCCAGAAAGAGGAGTGATCACACTGGGACCCACACACACACAGCCACTAACAGACTGAGAAGGCAGTCACACTGTAACCATGAGTAAGTGACTCTGATATTTGAGGCTCTCCTTGGACACTATGCCCAGGAGTGTAACTCCCAAGTTGTGTACATAAGCCTTCAGGAAAAAATTTTAAAAAGCATATTATAAACTTAGGTATATGAATAAAACAACCCTTGTGTCTGAGTTCCAAGCACAATACATAATTTTTAAGAAGGCAAAACAATATTATATGTGAACTGTAGCTCAGTAAAATGGAACAAAAAGATAAAAAAAAACACAGAGAAAAATTTGATAGACCAAAATTTAAGCAAGCTCATCATCAATAAAATTTAATTCCGATTTTAAAAATTCCTCAGAAAATCCATGAAACAAATATTTCTGAGTGGATGGTTTTGGAGAACACTTAACACTGAGAAACACACATGTAATATGTTGCATGTTGATGCGTAAGTTATATTAGTGTTTTTTTAGAAAAATGAGCATATCTACTTTCTAGTGTTTATTTGCTCCGGGAATATGTTACTATGTCTATAAGCTTCCACAGAGCTTTCTTCACTTCCTTGTTCCTCAGGGTGTACACCACAGGGTTTAGAAGGGGTGTCAGCACCGTGTAGAAAACTGCCACAACCCCATCCACAGCATCCCGGGAGCCTGGCCTCAGGTAAATGAGAACACAGGGAACAAAGAAACAAAGGACCGCAATGCAGTGGGAAGCACAGGTCTGAAAGGCTCTGTGTCTCCCCTCTGAGGTGCGGATCTTCAGGATGGAACAGGTGATGGACACATAGGACAGCACTATCGGGAGAAAGCAGCCCGAGGCTACAACCCCAATGTTGACGAAGATCACCATCTCGTTCATGGAGGTGTCCGCACAGGCCAGCTTGAGGATGGGAGGGGCATCACAGAAGTAATGCTGGATCTGGCTGGGTCCACAGTAGGGCAAATGGAATGTCAGTGTGGTCTGGACAGCAGAGTGCAGACAGCCACTGAGCCACGTGCTGGTGGCCAGGAGGGCACACGTCCTCCCTCTCATCATGCTGGCGTACCTGAGCGGGTGACTGATGGCCAGGTAGCGGTCATAGGACATGACTGTGTAGAGGAAACACTCGGTGCTCCCCAGAAAGTGGAAGGAGTAGAGCTGGGCCACACAGCTGTGCAAGGAGATCGCCCTGCCTCCTGGGGACACCAAGGTCATCAGCATTTTGGGCATGGTGACCGTGGAGAACCACATGTCAATGAAGGACAGGTTGGTCAGGAAGTAGTACATGGGGGTGTGGAGGTGGGAATCCACCTTGATCACCAGCAAGATGAGGAGGTTCCCCACCACAGTGAGTACATAAATCACCAAGAAGATTCCCAAGAGGGGGATGTCCAGTGCTGGTGCATGGGGAAGCCCCATGAGAAAGAACGTTGTGACGAGGCTCACGTTTGTCATTTTCCACGAGTTTCATGTGTCTCTCTCTGTGGGAATAGAGAGAGCACCCAGTAGTTAATTGAAAACTGAACACCATTTTCATGTGGCAACTGCATCATTCATGGTAGATAATTCTAGAGTTAAACTCAATTTTGCTTGTTATGAAACGTATTTGGTAAAGATGATAGAATGATTTCATCATCTTCTTCTTTGTTCCTCTCTCTCTCTTTCTCTCTCTCTCTCTCATGCCCACACAGAAACATATGCATGCACAAGTAGAGGAACACCCAGATATATGTAGGAGAAAGTCCTAGAAATCCATTGTATTAATAAATCTCTAGTTATATATCATAAATGACCACAGACTTAGCAGCATAAAACAATGCAAATTTCCATTCTTACAGTGTTTGAGTCAGGTGAGCTGAGTGTTTGGCTTAAGGTTGATATCAAGACATCAGCTCAGTCTGGAATCTCATCTGAGGCTTGGGTTTCTCTTCCAAGCCTATGGAGATTGTTGGCAAAATTCAGTTCCTTGCAGGACTGAGGTGTCCGTCTTTCTTGGTGGCTGTTAGCAGGGATCATCCCTCTCAGCTTTAGAGCCCACCCTCAGGTCCTAACCACCTCTGATAACGTGGCAGCTTAGTTTTTTAAAGCCAATAGGAGAATCTGTCTCCAGTTCGCTGTGACAAAGTTGATGTAACCGAATGCATCAAAGGAGATATCCCATCACAGTCACAAGTCTCACCCACACTCAAGGGGAGGCAATTCAGCAAGGAGTGTATACCAGGGGGGCAGCAGTTGGGGCAGGGGGTGCTTTTGGAATCCTATTCTCTCTCCAGAGTTTATGGGGTGACTTAAAGAACCAAGAATTTAATTGCTGATAGGGCTGCACACCAAAAGTCCTCAGTACCTGAATAATTCTCTGGGGTCCTCATATGTAACTTGGTAGTAGTAATACCAGCTAGAACTAACTACTAAATGAAGTCCATAGTAAAGTGTTTGACAGTTGAGAACTTCACAAGAAATGATAATGAATCATACAAAATTGTTATCTTGTGATACAGAATTGCCTATCTATCTATCTATCTATCTATCTATCTATCTATCTATCTATCTATCATCTATCTACCATCTATCTAACTATCTATCCATAGAGAGGGGGAATGGGTGGAGGAATAAATTCTCTTTGTGTTGTAGAGACTTCTCAGTTTCAAAGCTAGATCTTTGAGGAAGATTTCATCGCTGGTATTGGGACTGGTTCTCACTACAACCACCACCTGCTTATAATGGGAGTTCCCTCAGAGAAGGTGAGAATCTCACCTCTATGATATGAGACCAGTTATCTCCCATATCATTCAGAATACCAGCCTTGTACACTGCTGTCTCCATGCTTCTCTTACACTAGACTTACATATGTAAGCTTACATAATGGATTTTATGAGGCTCTAAGAACATAAAAGTCATACCTGTTCTCCCAAACAGAATCCACTGGCAGTTTTCTAACATATATCCTTCTATCCTAAATATCTAGATATTTAGGCTAATTTGGCTTTGTTAGAGATAATATCCCTCCCTCCATCTTCCACTCATACTCATAAATTCAGACAATGCCCTTATAAGAGAAGACATCTCCCTCAAGTGTATGGCTCTTATTTAAGACCTACTACCTGAGACAGGAAGAACAGAACCAACATCAGAGGAAAGGATATCACCAGCTTGATGTCAAGAAAAGTTGGGCTTCTGTACAATGAAAAGTGAGACAGAATTGAAGTTTTTTATTTAATCCAAATTAGTCTTGAGTTCATGATCATTATTAATTATTCTTTGAGGGAAGACTATTGAAACCGGCTCCACAATATGGGAGAAGCCAGGATCTCTGTTCTCAGCAAAGCTTAGACAAAATGTATCCTGTGTCTAGACAATGTGGCTTAAGCTACATCTAAGCTGTAATTTTCATGGGTAAAGGGGAGTGGGAGGTTCAGGCTTCAAGGTATGGAATGAATAAGCCATGGGCATGAAGGCACAGCATAGGAACTACAGTCGATGGTATTGTCACAGTGTTGTATAGTGACAGATGGTAGATGCACTTGCGGTGAGAGGGGCATAAAGTACAGAGAAGTTGAGTCACTATGTTGTACACTGGAACTAATGTAACATTGTGTGTCAATTATACAAACAAATATACAAAAAAATCTCAAGGTATATTTTTCAAAAGGAGAATAACAGAGACAGAATTATCGTAATCACCTGTATGGATATCAGAATTTAAAAAATAGTACAAATGTATCTGAAATTTCTACTTTACCAGCAGGATCTCATACCCAGGATATCTTCATATTCAGATTAGGTGAAATATGAACCTTTTCATCAGGGGAATTGCAAAGTAGCCTGAGATTTAAGGCAGGACTATTGATTAGAGGTGTCAATGTTCGACTTGTTTGCCCATGCTGCAGCAATTTGGTCCCTATTTGTAGGCCTTTAATTAATAATTGTGTGTGTGTGCAGAGAGAGACAGAGAGACAGAGAGAAAGAGAGAGAGGAGACAGACCGACAGAGATGGGAGACGGAGAGAGACAGAGAGACATAGACAGAGATAGTGAAAACATGAGACTGGATAATCCAATGTAGAAGGATGGCTAACAATGCCCAAGCATCTTATCTCTCAGTGGAAGTTCAAGAGGGAGAGCAGGAAGACTAAGAGAAATCTACCATTTTAAGAACTCACCTTACAGTATATGATTCATTTCAGTATAAAACTCATCTGGTTTTTTTCTTCAAATTTTTCACTATCTATGTTGAGGCAGTAGTTTGCAAGTTATTACTAAAAAAACAGTGATTCTTTGGTGAGAGTGGTTCATTTCTATCCAAGGACCCAACTATTTGAAATTCAGGGAATGGAAACATGGCTCTATGGGTAGGAAATTAACTTGATTTAGTGTCTCAGGGAATAGATTCCTCTTGGGTCTATAGGTTCCTTGATGAGCAGAAAAACAAGAAGAAACTAATGAAAGGTTTTTAATAATCATACATATATTTCCCACTGTGTTTGCTTTTTAAACCCTCCTGAGAGGAGTTCATGTCTTTCTGAAACTAGTATTTATACCTAAGAGGAAGAAAGGAGGACCCAGTTACCCTTTTCCCGCAATAGTGATGCACATAAACACACAACTGCTGTCTCTCAACTTAAAATTGTCCAGGATTCAGAAACGGTCACCACCTGTCCCCACTCTCCATCTCAATGCAACTCTCTTCCACCATCTTTTTAAGCTGTGTTTAAAACATCTAAATTTCCAAACTTTTTTTATTGTTTAGAGTTTCTTTGCTGAAGGAAATAGTTAAGTATACATAATTATTTCCCAGCTGTATACATAATAGATTGCAATGCTGTCATAACTTTTATGCTCTTATAAGCATGTGTAAACACTTAATATATTTAAGTAGTTCTTGATTTGTAAATAAGCTTTTCATGAACTGTATTGATTTCTTTGTTTTGAGGTAATAGTCTTCTCATTGGTTTGTCAGGACTTTTACAAATTAAGATAATTAATTCAAGTTATTAATATTAATATTAATATTGCTGGCTTGGATGAAAGAAAAAATTCATCCCCCATAGTGTTGGTACAAATCTGTATAGTTACAGTGCCTTCTTTAGGAAAGCAATATGACAGGAGTTATTGAATTTAAGATTATGTACACTCTTAATTCCAGTAATTCTGCTCCAGGAATCTATTCGTGATTATAAAAGCACCAGGGTATACTGTCTTCATTCAAACATGTGTGTTGATACATGGTTTCTAGTGGAAAAACAACTGAACCAAGTGAAAAACGCTAGAAAGAATAAATCCTGTTGTTGTTACATCATGAAATCTTAAGCAGCTGCTGAAAAATTGAATTACAACCACATCAGTTAACTCTGGGGGGCTTTCATGGGATATTTTCAATGGGGGAGGGAACATGATGCACAGAAATATGGTTAACATTGTCTCATTTGTGTAAAGCAAATCAACACAAACTGTATATTACAGGGACATAGAGAAAGGAGTAGAAGGATATAAATGAGGTTATTAATCTGGAGTTGAGAAGTGGTGGTGTGAAAAACAAACAAAAATTTTATAAAGATGAGAATAATAATATAACATATATTATATAGTCTCATTACATTATTGTATTTATAACAACCAGAATATGAAAGAATTGGATCTTGTTCTACTGACCTGTAGGGATGTCAACATTATAATTTTAAGTAAAAAAACAAGCTAAACAAAAATTTATATTTCAGTTGAAACACATTCTCCCCTCACAAAGGCACTCATGTAACCAACACTTAGAAAGCCAAAGAATCAAAGTTGGAAAAGGAACAGGAACAAGAAACTGGAAAGCCAGGCAGAATTATTGTAAAATCCTGCTAATGAATATGTAGTCATGTCCACTGATGTCTCCAAGGAGGGCTCCAGTCCACAACAGCTTACCACCACCCCAGGCATGAATCCTTTAACACACTGCAGGATGCTGTCACCCTGCCTTTCAAATCTCTGTGTTGTTAATCCTGTCATGGCCATCCTCTGAATCATCCTCTCTTACATGTGCCTTTTGTTGCCCTTGTTTCTGACCCAAAGTCTAAGTTGATATATCTTATTGGTCAAGTCTAGATCCCATGTCCATGTTCCACATTTGCTGGAGGGAATGGGAAAGCATCTGGTATTGTTTCTACAGCAAAATGCAGCCCCACTTACAGGAAGAGGGTTTAAATGATACACAGCCAAAATATATGAACAAATAAGTATGCCAGTAAAGATCCATGACTGTCCACCGCATTGACCACACACCATCTGTCTACATCCTTCCCTGCCTACTTACACACACACAATGTCAGCACCTACCACAGCACGACTGTATTCCTCGTGTTACTCCCTTCACACAGGGAGCCATTCTGATACATCACCATTTATTCCATCCAGATCCAAATCTATCATTGCTTCTGAGGCAAGTCTAACTCGACATCATGTGCCCTATGGACAAAACAGTAAAATTACCATGAATGCATCTTAGATATAATAATGGACTGAATGGGGGGGGGGGATAAAACATGGAAACACACACATATGAAAGTGATGTGGAAATACGCCTAGAAAATACAAGACTTATTCTGTAACTGGTTATGAGGGAATAGCTAACATTAAGGACTTCTGTCTTCTTCAACACATTTGTCTTATCAGGACACTCAGCATGTCAGTGTTGCCAATGGGGTGAATCACACCATTGTTTCTGCAAGACAAAACCATATTTTGGATCTTGCCAACATATGCTTCAGTCATTTATGATTCATTCTTTTTTTTTAATTTTTTTTTAATATTTTATTTATTCATTTGACACACAGAGATACAGAGAGGGAGAGAGAGAGCATGAGCAGGGAGAGAGGCAGAGGGAGAGGGAGATGCAGGCTCCCCGCTGAGCCAGGAGCCCGATGTGAGGCTCGATCCCAGGACCCTGGGATCATGACTTGAGCCGAAGGCAGACGCTTAACCATTTATGATTCATTCTTATGTCTGGATGTAGTCATATGCAGGGCTTCCCATGGAATTCCCTAGATTCACTGTCTGGGTAAGGAAGAGGGCAGAGTAGAAATATTACTGCCTTATGTGATAGTGCAAATATTTTTCAGCAGGGGATAAAAGCCAGTAATTCTACAGTTTTGTGTCATATGACAGGCCAGATATTTTTCATCACGTAGTGCGCCAAGAAAATGAAACCCTGGAGAGCCCTCCCCCCATGTGGAAATAGGACACTAGGGGACGTCGTGTCCTTCGTCCTATGTCAGTCTGTCACATAGATCCTCGGAATTACTTATTTGGTACTTCAGGAGTAAAATGAAATAAAAGAAACTTGAGCACAGTACAAGCTGACATTGCTGAACATTATCAAATTGGACCAGAGTTTGTGGACTAGCCTAACTCACCACAAGGCAACTAGATGACCGGAAATGTCACTGAGGTGGCAGTTTGTTTCCATAGGTTTTACTCCCATGGTACAGTACACATAGGAATTTGCAGGACACCTGGGCTATCTTCTATTTCCCACACACCAGCTCCTATTAGCATGAGGTCACCAGTATTGTTAACCAGCATAATATCCTGTGTGTTTGTGAGTGAACAAGTCACTACAATGAAATTGTTACACAAAAATCATGATCCAAAACTACACCTGTTACATATGTGATAAAAAATTAGCTTTCAGGGGCGCCTGGGTGGCTCAGTCGTTGAGCGTCTGCCTTTGGCTCAGGTCATGATCCCAGGGTCCTGGGATCAAGCCCCGCATCGGGCTCCCTGCTCCGCGGGAAGCCTGCTTCTCCCTCTTCCACTCCCCCTGCTTGTGTTCCCTCTCTCACTGTGTCTCTCTCTGTCAAATAAATAAATAAAATCTTTTAAAAAAAATTTAAAAAATTAGCTTTCAGTAAATCTATACAAAGTGTAGGGAAGGATTTCTCTTTAAAAGACACAAAAATAATTAAATAGAAATTCTCAATTTTGATGTGGTTGAATTATCAAAAGACATTATAAAGACAGAGAACAGCTAAGTTACACTTTGAGTATATTTACTACACATAAACTAAGTGGGAAACAAAAAGTACCTGTAGTTGTATTATGGAAAAATATATAAATCAAGAAATAAAGGAAACAAATAAATATAATAGGTAAAAGCATATGGGCTTTTCAGAGAAATGGGAAAAGAAGAAAGGTTGAAAAAGCAAAGAAACCATGCTCAACTTCCTTAGTAATCAGGGAAATGCATATTAACACTACAATAACATATAATTTCACGCTTTCAAGATTGGAAAAAAATCAACTCTGAACATAATATATACTAGCAAGAATGTGGACCCCACAAGCTCTCTTAGCTCCTAGTTAATGTGAATATTGGTGTGGACTCGAGATCTCCAACAAAGGTACAGATCTGCACTTTGCGTGGTCCAGCAGACCCTCTCCAGGGACCTACCTAGATTTTGTACATGTGTGCTTCCTACCATGTATAAACATATCCTTAGCAGCTCTGCTTACATGTAGCAAAAAAACGTGCACAACTCAAGAGTTTTTGGAAAGAGAACAATGTGAAAGGAGAGAGAGAAGAAAAATGTATTTTATTCATAAAACAGATACCACAGAGGTAAAAAAAAAAAAAAAAAGGTGAATTAACCACAGCCATGAAAATCGGTGAGTCTCAAAAACATAACTTTTAGGTAAGAATACTGCTGTATGATTCCATTTATTTGAAATACAAAATAGAAATGAATACATATTTGGTAAACTGACAAAAGAAAGTCAAGGGAAAAGGTAATAGAAATTCAGGACAGTTATTATCTCTCATGGGGAGAGCAGAGGATGCCATGGAAGAAAAGGACAAAGATGCTACAGTGGTTCTTGTAGCATTTTATTCCGAAATTGGATCATGGTTACATGTATTGTGTTTTATTATTATTTATATATGTGTGTGTGTGTGTATTTTGTATATGGAAATATTTTATGTACACCAGTTTGTATTTGGAAACTGTTCCAAATGCGATGTCTCTATGAGGTGGAGGTGCCGCTGTGCTGATTGGCTGTGTAGGTATATTCTAGCAAGACCACGTCTAGATCTGGAGCTGTGAGATTGGTCACCATTTCATTACGCTTGCACTATGCAGTCCAAGCCACTGTGCAGTCCAAGCATCAGTCAACCAATCAGTAAGGAAACGGTGTAAGGCTACCGTCATCTGACCAAGCTAGCACGATGCCTGCAGAACTTCTGGAAGGCTCATAGTGATAATTTATCCAAATGTTTAAGGGCAGTCTTTTCTCCTTGGTCAGATTCTTTTGGAATTCATTTTCACCTGACTGAAACTAATGCGGGGAAGGTGGTGGTGGCCTGGGAGGGAGAAAGGGCATTTGAGGTGTGAGACTGAGGAAAACTTCCTTCCTCTTAGAAGGAGAGGCTTTTAGATCTCCAAGCAAGGCAAGAACAGCCTCACCAGATGGAGCAGGAGGGATTTTTCTGGGTAGGGAGATTCAGTGTGGGGTTGGGGAGTCAGGTACTGCCCCATCCAAATCCTGCCACCATACCCACTCCATTTTTCTCAGAACTCTGTCCTTTCTCATTCCCTAATTTTACATGAGAGCACTAGCAAACTAGGACGTTCATCTGATATTATAGTTAATAATCCACAGTCAAAGTGTGTGGGGTTTGGTTTTTGTTTTTTACTGTTTCATCCCATTCTCCACAACAAAATAAGGCATTATTTTATCATCGTAATAGAAGGCCACTGGGCTTCAGTATCTTCTTTATTTAAACATATGAAGATTGGAGGTTCTCAGACCCTCCCTGTAAGTTGTTACTTACATTGAAATTGTCACCCCCTCCTGGAAGACCTTCCATGGCCCCATCAATAAGGAAAATCAAATGGGAAGCAAAGGGAGCTGTAGGGCAGAAAAACAGCCACTCAGGCTTCCTAATATAGATAAAAGGGCTTTCCTGACATTCCAAGGCCAAGGATCCACATCAGAATTTGGAACCAAAGCCCCAGTTTGTAATCAAGTGTTCCTTTGCCTGGTTTCTTTCTAAGTAAATATTTATTCCCATCAGAGATACCAGAGAACTTACAAGCTCCCTGTGACAGGGGAAGATGAGGTGTTTGGAGTCTTAACTTCCTTACATCTTCCTCTCTATATGTAGAATTCTCTCTCAGCAGAACCCTAAATCTCACTTTAAATCTGTATCATGAGGAAGTATAGAAAAACTAGGAATTCATGTCCTTAAAATAGGAAAATGTACTAATAAACTGATGTTGACTTTTTATAATTTCTTAAGTGGAGAATGGCTCATTCAAAAAATTGACCAAGTGCATAGCTGGGTCTCACAACGTGTTACATAAAAATTGTACACTAAAAATGGTTCAAGGTAAATAATTGACACATGCTAGAAAACAAAATGTTTTCAACAGATATTTATTGATCTATATTTTTCCAGCATTATTTCAGAATTACACGTTCCTCTATTCTCATACATGGGGGATTTCTTATCATATATTGATATAGACTTATAGATTTTATCCAATACCTAAGCAGTAGAATCTTTCACCTCGAAAAAGTCCTATTCTCTTTAGAATGCAGGGTTTTTTTTCAAGTTTAAAATGGGGGTGTGCTCTAGATTCTTTCTCTAAAGTGCCTTCTAGCTCTAAGTGTGTTTGACTTTTTTTTTTTTTAAAGTAGGCTCCACACCCAACGTGGGGCTTGAACTCACAATCCCGAGATCCAGAGTCACACGTTCTGCAGGCTAAGCCAGCCAGGTGCCCCCAAGTGTGTTTGATTTTTAAGGGATTGTCAAAATTACATACTCCATCTAGCTTAGTCTCTAATTTGCCTATTGGATGATCAAGATATTTCTGCCTGAAACAGTGTTGTTTGTCCTAGGAATTTACTCTTTCAAGCTGAGTGAAATTCAAAGGACACTTTTAGGTAATTAACATATGGCATTCATGTAGCATCTTTGGCTTTAAAGTTCTTTCAAATTCCCTCCCCACACTTCTATGGGATAAACAGATAAGGCAACATTATCTCCAATTTACAAGTGAGAAATAGGAGGCGTGATCCTTCCTGACTCCTGATCAGGTCCTGCTCTCAGCAGGATCCTATGCTTCAGGGACACCACTAGCAACTAAGTAGACTTCCTGGAAGAGCCCTGGCTCACATTTTGCTGTTAACAAAGCCCCACTGCACCTTATTTCATGCAAGTTAATTCCCCTGAAGGGGGAAGCAGAAGTGATGTCAGTGTTGGCCCCCACCCCATGGGGACTACAGGAAGGAAGAAGCTGCTTGCCAGAAAGTGAGATCCAGAGCTCAAAGCCCAGGGACATCGATGCCAACCCTTTGAACAAAGCTACAAAGAGGAGGGATGCGCCCAGAGAAGTGTACAGAAAGATCACAGGGATGAAGTCAAGCTGGGGCGTCTCAGAGAGCCCAGGGAACCCGTCCAGCTCAAGAAGGGGCTTCCACAAGAAACAGCACAAAGCAAGGAGCTGAAGCAAGCAGTAGGCCATGGCCTCATGGCAGAGTCACAGCCAGGTAGAAGCCGTAAGCAGAGAAGACTCCAGAAGGCAGGCAGAGGTGGAGTGATGGAAATTCTTCTGAGACACATACTTATTAGAAGTATGTGAGAGGTGTTGGGAACAGAGAGCACAGCTAATATCTCCTAACAGCCTGTGCTTTACAAATACATGGTGCGAGGGGAGGACTTTTATGCTCTGCTCACCGGATTGCCTTAGTTTTCTGACCCAGATGAGTTTCAGTCAGGGTCTAGCTTAAGCCTAGTTCAGCTCATCCAGGGTTTGAAATGGCCAGAGAACGCTAGTATATGGGTACTAACGTCTTTTTCCCCAGGACTGCGCCTGGAGACTCCTTCTTTTCCCATCACATAGATGAGTCTATCGATTGTTGATAATATCATGTGATCCTGACTAAATTGTATACACCATGTAACTGGAGCAGTTTTAGTTTCTAATGGGGGAAAGAGAGAATATTTTGGTTTTCCCAGGGGAGAAATTATTATTTCTATGTACAGAGAAGAAATTGTAAAAATGAATGAAGATGGAGATGGAGGACAGTGGGGAGACAAGAGAAAAAGTACAGAACAAAAGGGAATTGGGGCTCGCAGGAAAATTGATCTTGTATGTGTAAGAACTAAATTTAAAATGTGAATTGATACGGATGTGGGAGAGATTGCGATTTCTTTTTTTGGGTGGGAATCTACACCACCTCCTCTCTCTCTCTGTCTTTTGTGTGTGTGTGTGTGTGTGTGTGTGTTTTTAACAGAGGAGAAACTGAGACTAAGGATATTAAGAGATTTGTTCAAAATACTGTAACTAGTAAGTAGTGATAGTCGGTATTGGAATTCTTATGATTTCAGGAGCTACATTAAGACCTAAGTGATAAGGGTGCCTGGGTGGCTCAGATGGTTAAGCGTCTGCCTTCGGCTCAGGTCATGATCCCAGGGTCCTGGGATCGAGTCCCACATTGGGCTCCCGGCTCAGCGGGGAGCCTGCTTCTCCCTCTGACCCTCTCCCCTCTCATGCTGTTTCTCTCTCGCTCGCTCTCTAAAAAATAAATAAAATCTTTTAAAAAAAAATTAAAAAAAATAAAATAAAATAAAAAGACCTAAGTGATATTATCCTGGATTCCGTGTCTAGATAACAGGGACATCCAGACAGAAGAGAATGAATTTATTCAATAGGATTTAAGAATTTTTCAATTTTTCAGTGCAAGGGGAGCCTGGGTGGCACAGTCAGTTAACATCCAACTCTTGGTTTTGGCTCAGGTCGTGATCTCAGGGTCGTGGGATCAAGCCTGGTGTGGGGCTCTGGGCTCAGCGTGGAGCCTGCCTGGGTCTCTCTCTCCTTCTGCCCCTCCCTTCCACTCTCTCTCTTTCTCTTTCTAAAATAAATAAACATACCTTAAAAAAAATAGAATCTTCCAGTGCAAGATATGCCACAAATACAGGATGAGAAGAAAATGAGACAAAGTCCCTTTGGAGCTCACAGTCTAATGGGGGAAATCAGACGCTCAGAGGGTGAATTGCAGCATGCTTCGGGAGCCCAGGGAAACATGAAGGACTGTGGAGGCTACAAAGACTGAGTGACCATTTGGGGGAAAGGGAGAAAAGGCTTTCCTTAGTAGATCACACATGAATGAGATCTTGAAAGATGAGTAGAAAATTTTCAGGCATCAGCAGAACAAGTCCCTTCTAGATTAAAGGGACTGATGTCAAAGGAAACAGGAAAGAATGTCTGGCCATAGCACAAATTTGTGGGATGGAGCACAGAGAGGGGAGGCTGGAGAAATAAGTCCACACCATATTACAAAGCTCCTTGTTCTCTAGGCCATGCCAGTAATTTTACACCTTGCCCTTGGGTGCTCTGGTGCCAATAAGGTTGGTAAGCAAGGAAGAGTCTGGGAAATCTCTAAGAATTTTCTCTGAAATTCTTTCAGAATAGATTTGATAGCTCTATAGTGAGGGATTATTTAGTTTCTATGTGGTTTAGACCTTCCCGAGGGTGACCACCTGTCTCCGTTTGCCCTGGACGCTCCTAGGTTTAACAAGGGAAGTCTCATGACCAGGAAACTGCTCAATCCCCAGAAAGCTGGCACAAGGGCGATGACTGAATTTGCCTAATAATGAGGACCACACCACATAGCTGGTGGGAAATAACAGCTGATGTTGACTGAGTGCTGCTATGGACCAGGTGATTTTATTTAATCCTTACAACAATCCCATGAAATGGGCACAATGATTGTCCCCACTAATAGAATTCAGCAAGGAAAGGGGAAATGGCTTTTCCAAGTTTACCAACAAGTATAAGTGGAAAAGCTGGGATTGTTAATTCTGGTCTGACCTCTGAGGCCATGCTCTTAAGATACATGTTTCCTTAGTGAATGGACAGATGGATGGGTGGGTGGATGGATGGATGGATGGATGGATGGATGGATTGACAGATAGACTGCACTTATCCAGAAGCAGAGAGAAAAGATGACAACAGGTGCCTTGTGGATGAGATTTTGTATTGCTTCATTATCTTGAAAAATTTAAAATGGCATGTGTATTTTTGAGATGCAGTTGATGAAGATGGTTATTTCTACCTACAACTTCATTCAGTGTGTGGCCCAAGTAATGCATGCTTAAAAATCTATGCTGATTTTTATTGGGCACATCTACATTAGGAAATATAATTTCAACTCTCATGTTGTTAAATAAATAAGCTGTTACTTATGTCTCTGATATTATGCCATAGATCAGAGATCGAAGTGGAGGAAAACAATGGGATAGCCATTTCTTCATGGATTGATTTAGGCTTTATATGACTGTACTTCTTCCCGACATGAAGAGCTCTATGTATGGTCTTTCCTTCAGTCTCCTGAATTACATACACATAATCTGTCACAGAACCTTGGACAAAACAATCGCTCCCCAGAACCAAGCAGAACTCCAAAAATCAAGGGTTGGGCAGGTGGGTGGGGGTGAGGGGTGGTTGGGTGTGGGGATGACAGAATGATTAAGAACAAGAGCTGGAGCATGATCTGTCTCTTCCTGAGACCCTTTTGTGTCCATGCTCGGGAATGACACAGAATATGTGTTCCATGCCTACAGAATTTAATGGGCCTTGAGCTTTCCCTTCCGCTACTTCTTCTGGCAGATGTGAACAGCAAGGAAATGCACAGTGGAAACCAGACTGCTGTGTCTCACTTCATTTTGGTGGGCCTGCACCACCCACCACAGCTGGCGGTGCCACTCTTCCTGGCTTTCCTAGTCATCTATGCCCTCACCGTCTCTGGCAATGGGCTCATCATCCTCACCGTCTTGGTGGACACCCAGCTCCACCACCCCATGTACTGGTTCCTGTGTCACCTCTCCTTCTTGGACATGACC
Source organism: Mirounga leonina (assembly GCF_011800145.1). Taxonomy (NCBI): domain Eukaryota; kingdom Metazoa; phylum Chordata; class Mammalia; order Carnivora; family Phocidae; genus Mirounga; species Mirounga leonina. The sequence continues at coordinate 19,226,076 of NW_023270387.1, read as the reverse complement.
ATCTCCTCTGCCATTGTCCCCAAGATGCTGGCTGGCTTTCTCTTGGATAGCAGGGTTATCTCCTTCAGAGGCTGTGTAATCCAACTTTTTTCTTTCCATTTCCTGGGCTGTACTGAATGCTTCCTCTACACGCTCATGGCTTATGATCGTTTCCTGGCCATTTGTAAGCCTTTACATTATGCCACCATTATGACCCGCAATGTCTGTAACTTCCTGGCTTTTGGCACCTGGCTGGGAGGCACCGTCCACTCACTCTTCCAAACAAGCTTCATATTCCGGCTGCCTTTCTGTGGTCCAAACCGGGTAGACTACTTCTTCTGTGACATTCCTGCCATGCTGCGTCTAGCCTGTGCTGACACCACCATCAATGAGCTGGTCACTTTTGTGGACATTGGGTTCCTGGCCCTCACCTGCTTTATGCTTATCCTCACTTCCTATGGGTATATAGTGGCCGCCATCCTGCGAATGCAGTCCATCGATGGGCGTCGCAACGCCTTCTCCACCTGTGCCGCCCACTTGACTGTTGTCATTGTTTACTATGTGCCCTGCACCTTCATTTACCTTCGTCCTGGTTCTCAGGAACCCCTGGATGGTGTGGTTGCTGTCTTCTACACGGTCATCACTCCCTTGCTCAACCCCATCATCTACACACTCCGTAACAAAGAGATGAAGACAGCATTGTGGAGGCTGGCAGGTGGCAGAGATGTGCACCCTCACTGACTCATGCATCGCAGACATGCAGAAGACACTAAGACTTAGGACACCAGATGGGACACTGATAACTGGGGAGATTTAAGGCAGAAAGGAAAGAAGGATCCATGCAGAGAGTAGAAGACTCCTAGGTACACAGATGGAAACTCTGGAATTCTTCCTGCTTTCAAACAGGATTTTTTCATATTTCTTCCTTCAAATCCAATGGGAGTCAGGCAAAGCAACTCAACAAGGATGGAAGCTTGCAGAAAAGATCCAAGATAAGTAAAAATCCACATGAAAAGTCTGATCCTCTATGGGCATCAATCTACATGTTTAGTATTGCTTCTAATCCTTGAGCTGATTCCCATATTGCTTTTTCCATGTTACAAATAACCTTCATGCAAAACATGACGTTTGACCTTGACATCAATTTTGTGAGGCAGGTTTTATTATTCCCATGTAGCTGTGGGAAACAAGTCAAGGGAGAGCATGGCCCTCCCTGTTTTCTACGTAACTTCACCTCTAGGGAGGGTGTTTTGTTTTCAGGTTTGTTTTGAGGTTTTGTAGCCCTGAGAGTGAGAAAAATAAAGCAGAGAGGAAAAGCACTAGCCTGAATGTTTCTCCAGTGTTAAAAATAGTAACTAAGAACATACTACTGTTTAGAGTTTGAATTTTCAGTGTGCTTTGCCTTCCTTCTAAATTTGGCTTCTTGTTTTAAAATTCAAATAACTCTCTGGCTTCGTATTTTAAACCTTAAGTTATTGATCCAAGTAAGATTTTATATTAGAGAAAGAAGCAAATTGGAAAATTGTGTTAGCTTTCATTTCCCAAATGACTAGCTAATTGTCACATTACCCTTGTCACACACACATGCTTAATATGCTACCTTCTAAATATACTAAATTCTTACATGTACTTTATCTTATTTCACAAGATCCTTTATACATATAGATATACTATATGTCTGCATATGTTTTATATATGTGTGTATATGTAACACACACAGACAAAATACAAATTCCATTAATATGTCTGTTAGCACAAACTTTTTGAATAGCTGCATTTTAAAAATACCTTTAAATACCTGGTAGGAGGGCACCTGGGTGGCTCAGTTGGTTAAGCGACTGCCTTCAGCTCAGGTCATGATCCCAGGGTCCTGGGATCGAGTCCCACATCAGGCTCCCTGCTCTGCGGGGAGCCTGCTTCTCCCTCTCCCACTCCCCCTGCTTGTGTTCCCTCTCTCGCTGTGTCTCTCTCTGTCAAATAAATAAATAAAATCTTTAAAAATAAATAAATAAATAAATAAATAAATAAATAAATAAATAAATAAATAAATACCTGGTAGGAGTACTCTCCCATATTTTCTATTCATGTTTAGATTATTTCCAGCTATTTTCTTATAGTTATTTAGGTGGATTTATAAAAATTTTGTATGTTATATATATTTTGTGTATTTTAGTGTATTATATATTATATTTTTTAGAAATATTTTGATTTCTGTGTTTTGCTGTCATGATCTGATAGTCATCCCATCTAAGTTACATTTATATATATCTGTTCAGATCACTTATGTACTAATTTTTAATTTTAATATTCAGCTAAGAAATCTGATTATGCTTATTTCTAAATTCCTGAAGAACATTTCAATTTACCCCTCTTTTACTTAATGTCTCTAGGACTCATTTTCTTCATCTGTAAAATAAAGTTAAACAACATAATCTCTAAACTACCTTCTATTTTGATATTCAAAAGCTCTATAATTGTTCTAGTCCCAGTGTTTCCATAAAATGTTCTTACAAATTGGTATATACAGGAAATGTTCTTAACAGAGAGACGAGAAGAGAGGAATCACAGAAAAATAGCAACACTGGCAGCCACTAGCCAGATTTTTTCATATGCTAGAAGTGATAGACTATAGAATGAACAGTTTTATCAAAAATTTGCTTCTGTTTGCATTTATTGCATAGTTTGACTATTTCATTGCTTTCAAAGGGCAAAGAGAGAACTAACTGAAGGAAGTGAGGGATCTTGATTTGAACAGCATGTAAAGAATATTCTAACGTATCTGAACCATGAGATAGTGGACTAGGCATTTCTGTGAAGTAGTAATGGTCTCATTCTGAAAGGGTCATGGAGAAATTGGTGGGTTGGTAACCGGTTCAGAAACAGTGAGGATGTTGTGCCATGTCGCATGTCCCAGGGTTGATGCCTACTGTTAATAGAACACTTTTAAAGATGTGGACTTGACATGCTGAGCATGAGATGAGAAACTGAGCCATCTTGCTAATAAGTGGTGATGGTGGGATGTAAGCCCAAGTTCATCTGACTCCAAAGTTCATGCTCTTTCTGCTGTGCTCTTTCAAAGATGCTCATGGAAAGCACAAAACCCCATAACACAGGCCTTCTTCCTGGGGGCTCACAGAAGAGGGAAGTAGCGCACTAGGCCAGTGTGGGAACAGGGTCCCTACCACAGTACACTGTCAAGGCCACTGGAGTTCACAGAGGAGCCAGGACACTCTTAAACAGAGTAGGAAAACTTCCTGCGGGAGAAAAGCTTGATCTAATCTCAAATAGTGCTTTAGATTCTTGCTTCTCAAAGTGCAACCCATGGAATAGCAGCATGAGCATCACGGGGGAGGAGTCAGAACGGCAGAATCCCGGGCCCTACTCCACGCCTGGGGGATTAGACTCTGTATCTGAAGATTCTCAGGGGATTCAGATGTACATTAAGCTCTAAGAAGCTTTGGAGATATTATCAGGTAAAAATGAAGGTTGATTTCTGCAAGGTGGACTAGAGCAGAGTGAGAACAGGAGGAAATTGTGATACATTTAGGAGAGAATGAAGAAATCTACTTGAATAGAGCAGCGTACTGAATAGAGGAGGGGTGGAGGAAAGAAGAATAAATAGACAACACTCTGTCAGATTTTAGGTAGTCTTGAATTGTGAAGTGAAACCGTTATGGAGCACAGTGAAGAAGTGTGCAAGGGTGGGATGGCTCACATTGCCAGGGGGAGCATTGAGACACGCGTGGCTGGGATTTGATCAGGCAGCGGCGGGCAGGAAATTGTCTCATTCAAGGAGACAGGAGACAATTGAGGAAACCTTGTGGGAGACCATTTTTCTAATCATCCAGCTGGGATGAAATAAGAGAATAATGGTAAAGGTTGTGAAAGTTAAGATGCAGATACAGATAGAGATACATTTCAGAACTGAAGGCTGTTTACACTGGGATCGTTCCCTTGCTCTCAATAAAAGCATTGCAAAAACAAAAAAAAGTTTGAAACAAAAAAGATAGAAAAATTCAAACAGAACTTTGATATTGAGCTTGACCCACTCAAGAAACTAGAAAAGGTGTGTGCAGAAAGACAATTCCTTACAATTTAAAGAGACAAAATCCATAAACCATACCAAAGAGCATACCATAAACCTCAGGAATTGCCGTTCTGATTATTCAGCCCAAGCTTTGGGAGAATGTGTAGAGCTCAGACTACAAAATCTCACTCTGGATGTGTAAAGCTTGGGACTATTAGGTTCCTGCCAATGAAATAAAGGCAGGCTCCAGGCAATAATTTATCCGAGTTTGATAAACTTTTCCATGCCTCCTAGAAAAAAGGCCTTGCCCATCACCATCTGAAGTTCTAAAATCTTTTTAAAAAGCAGGATAGTAAAAGTCTGGAAGAAATCAAGTTTTGCAAGTTCTTCAGTAGGAGTTGGATTTTCCAGCCTCTCTTGAAGATAATGTATTTACTCGGATAGGACATGAGCGCTTTCATCCCCTGGCTCTACCTTGTGTGCCAAACGCAATGAGTAATTTCTCTACTGAGGAATTCATACAGAAAGGAAGCTGGCAATAGTAAAATTCTGTGACTTTTAAAGACCTGCACAGTATCTTATAAGTCTTTATATGTCCCATGAAGCAAACTGCACTTGGAGGTGACCTCTTAGAAAAAGGAAATGTTAAGGGCGCCTGGGTGGCTCAGATGGTTAAGCGTCTGCCTTCAGCTCAGGTCATGATCTTGGGGTCCTGGGATCGAGTCCCGCATCGGGCTCCCTGCTCCTTGGGAGCCTGCTTCTCCCTCTGCCTCTCTCTCTGTCTCTCATGAATAAATAAATAAAAATCTTAAAAAAAAAAAAGAAAGAAAAAGGAAATGTTAAAAAACAAACATTGGACTCAGATAAGTAAGAAGAGGAGCAATTAACCAACCAAGTAAAAAGATGGTCATGGGGACAAATGATCCAACTCCAAGCAGGTGAGTCACTTCCGCCTGAGCAGCATGCCCTGTATCACTGTGACTGAGACTCTCTCATCCTCATGACTGTGGGCTCTAAAGCTCACCTTTCCCCCTGAATCTCTTCTTGTACCACTGCTGTAGGGAGAGCATCTGGTAGCCTTTGCTCAGCTATTTTGATCGAGTATCTGAAATATAAAAGACATGTGTTTCTAGGTCCTCAGGAGATACACATACAGCCCAATGCAGCATAAAGCACTACTAAGAGGAATTGGCTATTTACAAGGAAGGAAAATGTTATGTTCAGATATCAGAGAAGAACCTAAGTTGCCTTGAAAAGTTTTGATTGGGCTTCAGATGGTGGAATATCCATTTTCTTTTTTTAAGATTTTATGTATTTATTGAGAGAGAGAGAATGAGTGAGCGAGAGAGAGAGAGCACATGAAGGGGAGAGGGTCAGAGGGAGAAGCCGACTCCCCACTGAGCAGGGAGCCCAATGCGGGACTCGATCCCGGGACTCCAGGATCATGACCTAAGCTGAAGGCAGTTGCTTAACCAACTGAGATACCCAGGCGCCCCAGAATCTCCATTTTCTTAAGTGGAGAATGAAGAAAGCATCATATGGAAAAATTGAGAGAAGCATGACAGATATTCGTGTGACCAATTAATAGAAATGAAAATATATCAAGTGTGAGTGTTCAAGTTATTAACTATAGTGATTGTAGAGAAAGTAGAAGGGTGCATGGTAGAACTATTTCAAAGATGGGCATGAAGTCATAGAATATTGGATGTAGAATTATAATAGTGGTCATTCAGCAAGTAAATTATTTCGCAGTTACTCTAGCACACCTGGAATCCTTGTAAAACTTTACAGCTTAAGTATTTTTTAATCCATTTACATATGAGAAAACTAAGTCTCAGAAACTTCAAGAGACTTCATAACAAGCTAGTCCTCTTGCATGGAGCCTGGATTTGAACACAAGTCTACCTCTTTCCAGAACACCTACTCATTTCTTGTATCCTAGTGCCTTGGAGATGGTCAGCTGCAATCCCTTCGTTTCATGGGATATCACCTCATTCAGATTTCAAATTGTGTTCTGCTTTTTTTAAAGATTTTATTTGTCAGAGAGAGAGAGAGTGTGTGCACAAGCAGGGGGAGTGGCAGGCAGAGGGAGAAGCAAACAGAGGTTGGAGCAGGCAAGACTCTGGGATCATGACCTGAGCCAAAGGCAGACGCTTAACCCTCTGAGCCACCCAGGTGTCCCGTGTTCTGTTTTTTTATATTCCCTATGCTGTGCCTTTTATTCCCATAACTTATCATTTTTTTAAACTTTGCTATAAATTGAACATTTCAAAATAAACAGGCTTAAAAATTAGAAGGAATGTAAATTTTTTATTATATTCATCCTTGAGCAAACAATATCTTTCCATTTATTTAAATCATGTTTTGTGTCACTCAGCAGACTTTCCTTCTTTAGATTTCTTTCTTTAACAGTTTATTAAAGTATACATTGCAACCATTAAATTAGCCTATTTCAGTATACAATTCAATGATGCTTAGTAAATTTACAAAGTTACACAACTATTACCACAATCCAATTTTTGAACATTTCCATCACTTTAGAAAGATCTGTCTGACCATTTGTGCTCATTCCCCGTCTCAGCCCAGTCCCAGGCATCCACTAATCTACATGCTCTCTTTAAAGACTTGTCTTGACAGGATGTGTTATCAAAATGAAAGCATACAATGTGTGACCTTTTGTGTCTGGCTTCTCTCTTAGCCCACCATTTTTTGTTTGTTTGCTTTGGTTTAGTTTGGTTTTTTAGAGAGGGGTGGGGGAAGGGAGCAGAGGGAGAGGAAGAATCTTAAACAGGCTCCATGCCCATTGCGGAGCCTGATGCAGGGCTCGGTCTCACGACCCTGAGATCATGACCTGAGCCAGTCATCAAGAGTCAGACGCTTAACCAATTGAGCCACCCAGGTGCCCCTAGCACACTATTTTTGAGTTCTATCCATTTCATGAACTGCATTAGTATTTTGTTCCTTTTTATTGCTGAATGATATTTCATTGTGTGAATATACTCTTTTTTTTCAATCCATTCACCAGTCAATGAACAACAAACATGATTGTTTCCAAGGCTTTGGCTATTATGAATAATTCTGCTATAAACAATCACATTTATATGGACACACGTTTTCATTTCTCTTGTGTAGCTTCCTAAAAATGGAAATGCCAAATCATTAGGTAATTTTATGTTTAACTTTTTAAGTAACTGCCAAACTGCTTTCCAAAGTGGGTATACCACTTTGCATTTTCTCTAGCAATGTATACAGGTTTCAGTTTCTCTACATCCAGTAACACTTCTTACCATATGTCATATATATATATGACATCCATTCTAGTGGGTGTGATGAGAGAAAATCTTAAACTAAATTGGTTAAAATATCAGGGATACGTATCTACCACTGATATAAAGGACATTATGATATATTGATCTACCCAACATTGAAATGGGCTTTCTTGTGAAATAGGGATTACTCCATTACTGCATTGAATAAATTAGTGAAAATGAATAAATGTAAGGTCATATGTTATGTGTCCTGCTACATTCTAAGTAAAATAATAATTATCACAAATGATGATATCCCCATTTTTAATTTGAGAAATGGAGGAACGGAGAAATTAAGCACCATGATCCCTCTCGTTCTGCTAATGAGTGCCTGCCTGACCAGGGATTTAAATTTAAGTTTATAAAAATCGAAATAAACTTGCCCTCTTAATATTTCAACTGCTTTATCCCCAAAATGGTCATGGGAAACTAGAGAAGGCATAAGATATTTTCCCTGTGTTCCTCGTGAGAAGACGTGACATACGCACGTGGAACACTAAAGTCGTCGAGACACTACATGCTTAGGTATTTATTTATAGTTATCGTGAATACCATAGGTTTCAGGAATGAATAAACCAGTGTGAGATAAAATATTCATAAAGGGCTTGTAGAGGAATTAATTTCAAACTTAAGTACAGAGAGTAGATTTGTAAGAGATTAAATGAATTTCATTCATGTTCAAAAATGGAATGCAGTGAGGAGATCAAGGAGAGATTATGGCAAATTGCATAGAAGATGAGGCAAAGAGCATCCCTACATAAGAGATATTTCTTTAGGGGATTGTAGGAGATAAAGATTTTGTGATAATAATGGAAACAATGTATAGGTAATTTTGAATATCAGAGAGCGATACTTTTTATGCCTTAGGCAGTGGGGAACAGTAAAGAGCAGAGAAAAATTAAACAATGTTACTGTAAGAAGACTGACAAAGAAGCTGAATACAGAACCATTTGATACATTCGGGAACTGGGAGAGAAATGGAACATAAAACCATTGTGAAAATATAGGTATAAAATATTCACATGCAGGGTTAGGTCCATGAGAATTGAAGCTACAATAGAAATCAAGAGTTTATTTTTTTAAAGATTTATTTATTTATTTGAGAGAGATTGAGAGAGCACAAGGAGCAGTGGGAGAGGGACAAGCAGACTCCCCACTGAGCAGGGAGCCCAATGCGGGGCTGGATCCCAGGACCCCGATGCGGGGCTGGATGCCAGGACCCCAGGACCATGGCCTGAACTGAAGGCAGATGCTTAACTGACTGAGCCACCCAGGTGCCCCTAGAAATCAGGAGTTTAAAGAAATTTTTCACATAATGCAATCTAAATAGGTTTAGGAGATAAAGGATGGAAAGAATTGAAGAAAACTCCTAGATTTCAATTCCAGCTCAACAATAAAGGCACAGGTATACATTTTCCAAAAGGTTGAAACAGAGATTTACAGGAACAGCAAGAAATGTACTTAACAATTTGTCCTTCTAGTTATTCAGCCAATTCTCTAAGGCTTTGTTGTCATACACTTGAGACGTGGCTATGGGTGGCCGTTAATTCCGAAGAACTCCCTGAGTGAAGAATGGATGGAACTGCTGGGTTCCTGGCTGATGTAACAGCACCCAAAGTCTGGGCAATTCACCTCCAAGGATGGGATATAACTCCTTAGTGTCACATGGCAATAAGAGCCTGCTTATCCACATCTGCAGTATGGCAGAGTAAATTAGGAGAGTGTAGGCATCACAATTCTGAAATATTTGCAAAAAAGATATGGTCCATGAGAATAAGATTTCCAATCCATATTTATATTGCTGTTATTTAGGGAATGCATTTCTCCAAGTAATTGTTACAGTCCTTTATGTGCCTCAAAGGATTGTGGATCCCCCATGTTGAAAGATTCATTTTTGGGGGCGCCTGGGTGGCTCAGTTGGTTAAGCGACTGCCTTCGGCTCAGGTCATGATCTGGGAGTCCTGGGATCGAGTCCCGCATCAGGCTCCCTGCTCAGCAGGGAGTCTGCTTCTCCTTCTGACCCTCCCCATCTCATGTACTCGCTCTCTCTCATTCTCTCTCTCTCAAATAAATAAATAAAATCTTTTTAAAAAAAAAGAAAGAAAGAAAGTTTCATTTTTGAAACAACCACAAGAAAACACTAGAACATGTCAAAAGAGTGAAATGAACCTGTATATCTTTCTCTAATTTATGGGGCAAGACCAAGCCGGCATCACCCAATGGCTAATGACATTTCAGCCAAGAGGAATGGCTGTTTATTATGTTTGTTGATGTCAGTTTTGTTACAAAGGGGGATAACTAACCACTTTGTGTGTGAAAAGATGGCCATGGAGACAGAAGACCCCAACCAGACTGTGGTGAGCCACTTCTGTCTGGAAGGTCTGATGTACACAGCTGAACATCCTACCCTCTTCTTCCTCCTCTTCCTCCTCATCTACAGCATTACCTTGACCTGGAACCTCCGCATTTTCATAACTGTGGGCTCTGACCCTCACCTCTGCTCCCCTATGTACCACTTCCTGGGGCACCTCTCCTTCCTGGATGCCTGTTTGTCTACAGTGACCGTGCCCGAGATCATGGCGGGCCTCCTGACTGTGGATGGGAAGGTGATTTCCTTTGAGGGCCATGCTGTACAGCTTTACTGCTTCCATTTCCTGGCCAGCACTGAGTGCTTCCTACACCCGGTCATGGCCTATGACCGCTACCTAGCTATCTGTCAACCCCTACACTACCCAGTGGCCATGAACAGATGGATGTGTGCAGGACTGGCTGGACTCACGTGGGCTGTAGGTGCTGTGCACTCTGCCATCCACACCTCCCTCACCTTCCGCCTGCTCTACTGTGGTCCCCACCACATTGCCTACTTCTTCTGTGACATCTCCCCGGTGCTCAGGCTGGCCTGCGCAGATGCCACCGTTAATGAGCTTGTCATGTTGGCCAACACTGGCGTTGTGGTTGCAGGTTGCCTGATCCTCATCATTGTATCCTACGTCTTTATCGTGGTGGATCCGCACCGCCCAGGGCAGCGCCGTGCCTTCTCCACCTGCACCTCCCACCTCACAGTGGGGCCTCTGTACTACGAGCCACCTCTCTGCATCTACCTGCAGCCTCACTCCGGGGAGGCAGGAGCTGGGGCCCCTGCTGTCTTCTACACAGTTGTCACTCCCATGCTCAACCCTTTCATTTACACTCTGCGGAACAAGGAGGTCAAGCGGGCTCTGCAAAGACTTCTAGGACGAGGCTCGCGAGATCCTCCAGCAGGCAGCCCACCCTCCTGACCTGTGCTGGGACTCTTTATTTGCCTGCCAAGAAAACAACTGTTCCCATAGCAAGATGGGAAGGGAAAATCATTCAAGTGGGAATCAGTGCGACTGAGTTTCAGCTCAGCCACGAACTTTCCCCCCCTCCCTTTGGCCAAGTGACATTTCTCAATGTCTCAGTCACAAACTCTCCATCTATAAAATGGAAGGACAGTGTAGGGGTTGTCTGAGAGTATCTTCAAGATCTAAGTTCCATGGCTCAGAGGTATGTGAAATGCTGTTCATACCTTCACTTGTTTTAATAAATGATTCTTTATTTCATATGCAATAATTTGATTAAATAAATATCAGTATTAAAGAATACTGATAACAAAATGAAATGAACAAATAATAAATGAGACTTTACCTATGTATCACCTAGCTTGAGAGAACAAACCACATTTTTAAGATGGTAAAATACAACTACACAGAGAAAAGTGACTTGCTCAAGGTCACTTAGAAAGTGTCATTATCTTTACTTTCCCATTCAAGATGGTACATAACAAAGTAGTTGAAATAACATGGATTTTGAAGTTAGAGCTACCAGTATTCTAATCCTGATCCCACCAGTCAGTTAGACGTAGAATCTTGGGCAAATTTTATAGTACTTGGTGTCTCAATGTCCTCTATTAATAGTAAGGTTAAAAATAACTACTTTGTAGGATTTTATGAGGACTAAATGATATAATTATGTTAAGTGCCTAGTGTAAAATAAATGTTCCCTTTTTTTTTTACCAAGTCTGCTAAGCATGTCAAAGAGAGTTTATTATATAAGCTAAGGTTCAAAGTATCTCTGAAGAATTGGCAGGGTTTTGATATCTTCATTGAACACGGAGGAAGCATCACACAAAATATATATATTTCTAGACTCCAAGGTAACAAATCATAACTCAAGGCTTTAGTTAGAGCAGCTTGCCATATAAGTGGGTGGAGCAGTGCTGTGTTCAAAAAAGTCTGTGAATGACCCAGAAGTACTCTATGGACTGAAAAAGGGCCTTGACTGTCAGACTAAAGAGTTTCTATTGATGTAATGTATGGTGATCAACATAACAATAAAAAATTTTAAAAAACAGTTTGGATTATGCACCAGGCATTCTGCTGCTTTATTTCTCCTGTTCTTCTATAGGAAAAAGAAGCAGCCACATTCATAAATGCTAAAACATGGGATAAGTAAGAAGAGAGAGGAAAAGAGACAAATGGTTGAATGACCAGTTAATTGACCATTATAACATCCTAGACATGAGAGAAACAGTGTCTAACTTGGGTGATATCATTGGAGATGGAGAGGCATTTTACAGAATTATGTTAGAGGTATTGTAAAGGGAACAAATCGAAAGAGTGTTAGCATTGGAATAGTGACCATAATCATTTTGAGCACACATATGTACAAGGTACTGTGCCTGTTACTTTATATTATTCCTCCTTAGAACTATATTTTAAGACAATGTTATTAATCACATTATACAGACAAGGAAACAGACTGAAGGAGGTGACATAACTTTTCCAAGGTCATGGAACCAGTAATAGTTGAAGCCAGGATTTCAACTCACATCTGTATCACTTCAGAGACCCCACATTTCAATTATACCAGAATACCTTAGAGAGAACTAAATCTAGCCTTCACTGTTTATGAACTCCCAATTACATTAGAGGTCTCAACATCATGCTAGACCTTGAACCAAGGGCACTCCTCTTTGAGATAAGGATTCCCTGATCTTTAAATAGTACCTCATCCTCCATAAAAGCAGGATCTGAACTGGCATTTCCAGAAGGGAAAAAATACATCAAAAAAAGGAAGAAATGCATTGAAGATGCAGCACTCAGCCAAAATTCAGAGCTAATCTCCTTTGTTCTAGTATCTCAGAGTTACTGATATATCTGTAGGAAGGCCAGAAGGAACCCAGAGAAGTTCATTATTCCCATAGAGTAGGTTTTAAGAATATAAGGAGAGCCGGGCACCTGGGTGGCTCAGTTGGTTAAGTGACTGCCTTTGGCTCAGGTCATGATCCTGGAGTCCCGGGATCGAGTCCCGCATCGGGCTCCCTGCTCGGCGGGGAGTCTGCTTCTCCCTCTGACTCTTACCCCTCTCATGCTCTCTCTCACTCTCTCTCTCTGAAATAAATAAATAAAATCTTAAAAAAAAAAAAAAAAGAATATAGGGAGAGCCAAACATAGAATGGGAGGCAGAGCTAAAACAAGGTATGGTTCTGTCCTAAAGCATTCCTCTATCTCGTCAAATGGCTGCTTTGTTGATATAATAGGATACATCACAGAAGAAGACTGTGCCTATAGTATTCCAGTCCCTTCTTCTCAACTTTGGCCCTAACCCTTCTATACCTGTCTACCCAGTGAGAATCCTTCGCTCTCTCAAACTCTGCTCCTCCATTTCATATCTGACCCGGTCAGCATGGATTCTTCATCACACTGATTTATTATAGCTTCAACAATGGCACTAAAGCTATCCTGTCTTACATAGTTATTGAATGTGTCATGTGCATAACTGGATTATAAGAACTTTAAGAGCACAGACCCCTTATACCTAGTATATGTCCCAACCAAAGGTTAACTCTATAAAATATTTGTTCAACTCAATATTCAAGATCTGAAAATCAAACAAGAAACTATCCATTCTTCACAATAAAGGTATCAAGTCAGAAAATTGGTTTTTCATCCAGTAGGGAAAAGAGACAAATTGTTCCTCCTGATTATTTTCACCTTTTAGATATTTTGATCTTTAGGGTGGATTTTTAAATTTAGGAGACTTGGTATATTTATAACATTACAGGTTCACTTGAAATTTAAGGGAAACAGACTAGAGAATTACTCAGTATTAATTAAAATGAAAGCAATACTTAACAAAAGGAGGACAACTGCATAGGGCTATCATTTTCTCAGCCCCCTGGCAATGCCAATAGGGCGTAGACTGATATTCCCTTTTTTATGAATATGGAAAAGGGACAGGAAACAAAAGCATTATTATTTAGGTGGGATAACTTGCAGAGAAGAACATGCTACAAGAGTGACTAAGCGTCCTTACTCTTAGTCATCTATGGCATGGAGCTTCTGAGGGAGAAGTTCACCAGTACTCCTGAAGGTAGAGTGTGCAAAGGAAATTGATCAGGTGGACTAACTAGCCTCATCGAATGAAGGACTTCCATGGCAGCAATGCCATTCAAATAATGAATATGCAAGTGATATATGATTTCAATAACGTTGTTTTAATAATGTGAAAATCTGTAAAACATATAGTTGTATCCCCCTCACAAGCAATGCTAGAATTTAATAAAATAATATTTGAAAATATTTTGTTACTTAGTTTTTATTGCCAAGCTTATATCCACTTCCCATTTTAATGATTGCTAACGGTTGTGCTATGTAAATTAGGGTAATATTTGAAAACATTAAAATTGGGGGAGCACAGATTTAGAGAAGCTATGACAAGGTAATATTTCCCCAGAATGTTGTAGAAATGTGTAAGCTTAGGAGTCAGATGTTCAAGAACCAGTTTTACCACTCTTTAATTAAGGGAGGTTCATAAGGATGCCCCAAAGTTTGAGTAGGACTCCTTGAACTTAGATAATTCTCTCTCTCTTTCTCTTTCCCTTTCTCTCTCTCTCAGTCTCTCTCTTTTTAAACCCCTCAGTAAAGGTTTATAAATTCTGAGATATTGAGGCAGATTGTATTTTCCAAAGATGACCACAACAGTATCATCCATCCCAAACCTTCTTGAAAAGAAATGATGACATTTTTCCATCAAGAGGTAAAGGGGTCCTTCCCCCCCACCTTTTGAATTTGGAAGATGCTAGGTGACTTCTCAGGCTGGATCACTATAGGCAACGCAGCCTCTCCCTGGCTCTCGAAGGCACTTACTCTTGGAACTACTCACCATGCTCTGAGGAAGGACAGACAGCCATGGGCCACGGGAAGAGATGTTAAGGCCCTGGGCCCTCAACAGCTAAGTTCTCAGAGACAACAGTGAGTATGGGCTTACCAGCCATAGGACTGAGCCATCTAACCTCAGGCTGCCCCAGGGAATACCAAGTGAAGAAGAGATGAGCCTTTCTCATCATACCTGGCGCAAATTCCAGACTTGGGACTAAATCAATGATTGTTGTTGTTTTAAGATACTAATGTTAAAAAAAAGAAGAAGAAGAAGAAGGTAACAGGAGGGGAAGAATGAAGGGGGGAAATCGGAGGGGGAGACGAACCATGAGAGACGATGGACTCTGAAAAACAAACAGGGTTCTAGAGGGGAGGGGGGTGGGAGGATGGGTTAGCCTGGTGGTGGGTATTGAGGAGGGCACATTCTGCATGGAGCACTGGGTGTTATGCACAAACAATGAATCATGGAACACTACATCTAAAACTAATGATGTAATGTATGGTGATTAACATAACATAATAATAAAAAAAAGATGCTAAATGTTGGGATGTTTTGTTACATAGCAAAAAATTAACAGAACACAATCTGTGCATGGTCACTGCTACTAACATATAGACACAGACATGAGCATGGTGTCAACCCCAGGTATCCTTCAGGAACCACTGGTTCTACTTTCAAATAATTTACCTATCTTTATATTCTGTTCCCTCATACATCTTATAATAATAGAAAAAAATAATAGAACAAACTAATTCCAAAGTTAGCAGAAGGAAGGATATAATAAAGATTAGAGTAGAAATAGATTATATAGAAAACAGGGAAACAAGAGAAAAAATCTACAAAACTGAATTGGGGTTTTTTTGTTTAAGAGTTTTTTTTTTTTTTTAAGATTTTATTTATTTATTTGAGAGAGAATGAGAGAGAGCACATGAGAGGGGGGAGGGTCAGAGGGAGGAGCAGACTCCCCGCAGAGCAGGGAGCCCAATGCGGGACTCGATCCAGGGACTCCAGGATCATGACCTGAGCCGAAGGCAGTCGCTTAACCAACTGAGCCACCCAGGCGCCCTTAAGAGTTGGTTTTTTGAAAAGATAAACAAAACTGACAAACCCCTAGCTAGACTAAGGGGAAAAAGAGAGAAAAAACTCAAAGAAATAAAATCAGAAATAAAGTAAGAGACTTTATAACTGATGGCCAGAAATGAAAAAGATCATCCGAGACTATTATGAACAAATATAGACTAGCAAATTTTGTAATGCATAATAAGAGGCTAAATTCCAGGAAACATAAAACTTACCAAGACTGAATCATGAAGAAATAGAACATCTGAAAGATCTGTTAACAAATATGCAGGTTAAATAAGTACTCAAAAACCTCCCAACAAAGAAAAGCCCAGGACCAGAAGGATTCACAGATGAATTTTACCAAACATTTAAAGAAGAATTAATAACAATCTTTCTTAAAATCTTGGGTAAGTCAATGGCAGATGGTAAGCATCAAGTTCCTTACTGTGGGAAATGGCAACTTACAAACAAGCAAGGAGAGAAAGCAAGTGGTACTGGACTAGAACTGGAGTCATCAGTATGGACTCATGTTTAACTGAATATAGCCACAGATGACTGCATATGGACATATTTATAGATATGTGTAGGTACATATATTTCCTTGTTCTGTCAGCTTAGAGAGCCTAGAAGCAATGATACCCTAGTAGCAGCAAGTCCATCTAGTACCTAGATCCTAGTTTCTAATGATGTTCTGCAATAAAAGAAACCAGGAAAGGAACTTGGGCAAGAAAGATGAGCCTGGAGCATCTTGTGGTACCAGAAAGCAAAGAAGTGCTGAACTATACACACACACACGCACACACACATATACACACACACATACACACAGATATGGTTATGTCAAGGAGACAAAAGAGCTGGGATACCTGGGTGGCTCAGTGGGTTGAGTTTTTGACTCTTGATTTTGGCTCAAGTCATGATCAGTCATGGGATCGAGCTCCATGTTAAGCTCCATGCTCAGCAGGAAGTCTGCTTGGGATTTTCTCTCTCTCTCTCTCTCCCTCTACCCTTTCCCCCATCTCAGATAAATAAATCTTAAAAAAATAAAATAAAAAGAGACACAAGAGCCAATTGAAAGGGTTCTCAATAGCCAAAATTGAATAAATTGAGCAACAGAATAAATAAAGCAGTAATGGATTATAATTTAAAATATGAAATAAATGTCCATCAGTCCACCATGATATAAATGAATGATTGAATAAATAGATAGATAAATAAATAAAATGGAAAATACCTGTTGCAGAAGCCCAAAGAAAACAGAAAAAAAGAAATAATAAAGATAAGAGCAAAAATACATAAACTATAGACAATATTTATAATCCACATACCCAACAAAGGACTTCCTAGAATGTATCTAGAATGTATTTTTTATTTTTTAAATTTTTTACAAGATTTTTATTTATTTGAGAGAATGAGAGAGAGAGAGAGCATGAGAGAGGGGAGGGTCAGAAGGAGAAGCAGACTCCCCGCGGAGCAGGAAGCCTGATGTGGGACTCGATCCCGGGACTCCAGGATCATGACCTGAGCTGAAGGCAGTCACTTAACCAACTGAGCCACCCAGGCACCCTTAGAATATATTTTTTAAAAGAAAAAGAAAGAACTCTCAAAACTCAATGGTAAAAACAACAAGAACAATTAAACATTTCTATTAGAAAAAGGGCAAAAGATATGAAGAGACAGGTCACTGAAGAGGACATATACCTGCCAGATAAGCACATGAAAATATGTTCAATACCATCAGGAATGAGGGTAATAAAAATTAAAACCACAATGAGATATTTCACATCCATTAGCATGACCAAAATAAAATCCAGTGGCAATAGGAAATGATGGCACAGATGTGCAGAAGCTGGATCATTCATATATTGCTGGAGGGAATGTAAAACGGTACCACAGCCACTCTGTTAACTAACTAGAATTTAAATAAAAACTTGAAATAAACAAACAAACAAACAAAAACATAGTAGCTAAAATTTTCTCAAAATCAGTGGAAGACAGATTCAAGAGCTGTACCAAATTTAGCATAAATCCAAAGAAATCCATGTCATGGCTCATTATAGTCAAACTTTTGAAAACTAAAAACAAAACAAAATTTTCTATGAAGGTAGAGAGAAGTGACAAATAACCTACAGAGATATAATGATTAAGATGACAGAAGATTCCCCATCTGAAATAGTGAAGAAGAAAGGGGTTTAGGGGCGCCTGGGTGGCTCAGTTGTTAAGCATCTGCCTTTGGCTCAGGTCATGATCCCAGGGTCCTGGGATTGAGCCCTGCATCCAGCTCCCTGCTCCGCAGGAAGCCTGCTTCTCCCTCTCCTACTCCCCCTGCTTGTATTCCCTCTCTCGCTGTCTCTCTGTCAAATAAATAAATAAAATCTTTAAAAAAAAAAAAAAAAAGAAAGAAAAGAAAGGGGTTTCAACGGAAAAGAAAGAACTGCCAATTTTGAATTCTTTTTTTTCAAGTTTTTATTTAAATTCCAGTTAGCATACAGTGTAATATTAGTTTCAGGTGCAGAATTTAGTGATTCAATATGTACATACAACACTCAGTGCTCATCACAACAAGTGCGCTCTTTAATAATCTCCATCATCCATTTCACCCATCCTACTGCCCACCTCCCCTCCAGTAAGCCTCAGTTTGCCCTCTATAGTTGAGAGTCTGTTTCTTCTCTTTTTTTTCCCCACTATGTTCATCTGTTTTGTTTCTTAAATTCCATATATGAGTGATATCATATGGTTTTTGTCTTTCTCTGATTTATTTTGCTTCACATAATACACTCTAACTCCATCCACATCATTAAAAATGGCAAGAGGGTGGGTGGCTCAGTTGGTTAAGCGACTGCCTTTGGCTCAGGTCATGATCCTGGAGGCCCGGGATCGAGTCCCACATCGGGCTCCCTGCTCGGCAGGGAGTCTGCTTCTCCCTCTGACCCTCCCGCCTCTCGTGTGCTCTCTCTCTCTCACTCTCTCAAATAAATGAATAAATAAAATCTTTAAAAATGGCAAGAAGGTTTTTTTTTAAGATTTTATTTATTTATTTGACAGAGAGCGACACAGTGAGAGAGGGAACACAAGCAGGGGGAGTGGGAGAGGGAGAAGCAGGCTTTCCACGGAGCAGGGAGCCCGATGCGGGGCTCGATCCCAGGACCCTGGGATCATGACCTGAGCCGAAGGCAGATGCTTAGCCACTGAGCCACCCAGGCGCCCCACAAATGGCAAGAGTTTTAATGGCTGAGTAATATTTCACTATAAATATATACCACATTTTCTTTACTCATTCATCAGTTGATGGGCATTTGGGCTCTTTCCATAATTTGGCTATTGACAACACTGCTATAAACATCAAGGTGTGTGTATCCCTTTAAATTGGTGTTTTTGTAACCTTTGGGTAAATACCTTATAGTGCAATTGCTGGATCATGGGGTGGTTCTATTTTCAACTTTTTGAGGAACCTACATACTGTTTTCCAGAGTGGCTGCACCAGTTTGCATTCCCACCAACAGTGTAAGAGGGTTCCCCTTTCTCCACATCCTTGCCAACATCTTTTGTATCCTGTGTTGTTAATTTTAGCCATGCTGACAGTTGTAAAGTGATATCTCACTGTAGTTTTAATTTGTATTTCCCTGATGATGCATAATGTTGCACATCTTTTCGTGTGTCTCTTAGCCATCAGTATGTCTTGTTTGGAAAAATGTCAACTCATGTCTTCCGTCGATTTTTAAACTGGATTGTTTTTTTGGGGTGTTGAGTTTTTGGTTTTGTTTTGAGAGAGAGAGAGAAAGAGTGTGTGTGTACACGCGAGCAGGAGGAGGTACAGAGGGAGAGAGAAAATCCCAATCAGGCTCCTCGCCCAGCTCAGAGCCCAAGTCAGGGCTAGATCTAAGGACCCTGAGATTGTGACCTAAGCTGAAATCAAGAGTTGGAATACTTAACTGACTGAACCACCTAGGCATCCCTGGTGTTGAGCTTCATAAGTTCTATAAGTTTTATAAGTTGAGTTTTATAAGAATATCCAATGGAAAAAAGACAGTCTCTTCAACAAATGGTGTTGGGAAAACTGAACAGCAACATGCAAAAGAATGAAACTGGACCACTTTCTAACACCATACACAAAAATAAATTCAAAATGGATGAAAGACCTAAATGTGAGAGGAGAACACAGACAGCAACCTCTTTGACATCGGCCGGAGCAACTTCTTACTAGATGTCTCCTGAGGCAGGGGAAACAAGCAAAAATGAGCTATTGGGACTTCATCAAGATAAAATCTTCTGCACAGTGAAAGAAACAATAAACACAACTGAAAGGCAACCTTTGGAATGGGAGAAGAAATTTGCAAATGACATATCTGATAAAGGGTTAGGATCCAAAATCTATAAAGAATTTCTCAAACTCGGGCGCCTGGGTGGCTCAGTTGGTTAAGCGACTGCCTTCGGCTCAGGTCATGATCCTGGAGTCCCGGGATCGAGTCCCGCATTGGGCTCCCTGCTCTGCGGGGAGCCTGCTTCTCCCTCTGCCTCTGTCTCTCTCTCTCTCTGTCTCTCATGAATAAATAAATAAAATCTTTAAAAAAAAAAAAAAAGAATTTCTCAAACTCAACACTAATTTTGAATTCTATATCCAGCAGCAATATCCTTCAGGAATAAAGGGGAAATAAATACATTTCCAGATGAAGGAAATCTAACATAATCTGTCTTCAACATACTGACCCTTTCAGAATGGCTGAAATAGTATACAGAACATAAAGGAAATGATCACAGGAGGAAGCCTGGAACTCCAGGAAGGAAGAAATACTGACTGTGGAAAAATAGAGATAAATAAAATAGACTTATCTTCATGATTTTTTAAACTATTTTTTGACATTTGAAGCAAAAGTAATTATACCACCTGATATGATACTCAATGTATGTAGAGGAAATACTAAAAACAGTTTTTTAAAATGGAAAAGAGTAAAGGGAAGTAAATAGAAACAAGTTTTCTACACTTTACTCCAAGTCATAAAATGTCAATACCACTAGACTATGTAAGTTACATATGTATATTGTGCTAACTAGAGTAGACAGACGGAAATACTTCAAATCACTAAGTATAAATCAGAATTGAATTCTGAGAAGGTTAAGTAATTGATAGGAAGGCAAGAAAAGGAGAAGCAGAGAAACAGAATATATCAAGAAACAGCGGAAACAAGTAGAAAACAACACAATGGTAGGGTAAGCCCTCAGACATCAAGAGATCAGTAATGGTCTAAATAAATGAAATGGAAAGGCCAATTAAAAAGCAGAGATTTTTGGGGTACCTGGGTGGCTCAGTCGGTTAAGCAGCTGCCTTCAGCTCAGGTCATGATCCCAGGGTCTTGGAATCGAACCCCGCATTAGGCTCCCTGCTCAGTGGGGGCCTGTTTCTCACCACCTCCTGCTCCTTCTCTCTAGCTCTCTCTCTCTCTCTCAAATAAATAAATAAAAATATTTTTAAAAAGCAGAGATTTTCAAGGTTCATTTAAAAACAACCCAAATATGCTACCTACAAGAAACTTGCTTCAAATATAACAGTGTAAATAGGTTGAAAGTAAAAGAATGAAAAATAATAAACCATAAAAACATAATAAGTTGTAAGAGTTGTTTATATTTTCTTAACACAAGTCCATTATCAGATATATATTTCCTTGGTTTATGATTTAACTTTTCATTTTCTTAACTGTGTCTAATGATTTAATATTGAATAGAGCAATAACCAAATCAGAAAAAGTCACAGACATGGAAAGGACAGCATAGGGGATATAGTCAATAATATTGTAACAATATTGCATGGTTGCAGATGGTAACCACATGGTGATTATTGCATCATGCATAGAATTATCAATTCACTATGTCATATACCTAAAACTAATATAAACTGTATGTCACCTACACTTCAATTAGAAAAAAGAAAATAGGCACAATATTTAAGCACATATTTCAAAAAAGATATATAATTGGCTAGTAAATATATGAAAAAATGCTCAGTATTATTCATTAAGGATGTGCAAATTAAAACCAAAATGAGATACTAGCACACCCACCAGAATGGCTATGATTAAGAAGACAGATGTTACCAAGTGATGGCAAAAACTTGGGGGGAAAATTGTCATATATTGTTAGTGGGAATATAACAGTAGTAGAGTCTCTTTTGAAAACAGTTGGGCAGTTTCATAAAAAGTGAAACATAGACTTTTCATTTCGCCCAGCAATTCCACTTCTCATACTTTCACTTAACTCACTCAGAAGCACAAAGGCATTTATCAGTGCCCAGAGATCCACACATCTCCTCTCCTCCACTACTACCTCTGGATCCAGATATCTTTGTTGACTTATCTTGAGTCTGAACTACTTTTCAACAAAGGGTGCTGGAATAATTAGATATCCAAATGCAAAAACTTTTACTCAGATCAACAGCCCACACCATATAGAAAAAATAATTCAAAACAGATCATGAATTTAAATGCCATAATACTTAGAGAAGAAAACATAACAGAGAAATCTTGGAACTCTGGGATAAGCAAAAGATCTCTTACATATGACACCAAAAGCTCAATCCATAATAAAAAAATGAGACGTTAGAATTCATCAAATTAAGATTCTCTGCTCTTTGAGAGACACTATTAAGAGAATGAAAAGACAAGACAGATTAGGAGAAAATATTTAAATCATATGTCTGATATACTTTGCATTCAGAATATATCAAGAAATCCCAAAACTCAAGACTAAGAAAACAAACAACCCTATACGGCCTATGAGAGCACACACATTGTCTGTCTTACTTACCACTATATTTGTTTAACAATGTTTAAAACAGAGCCTGGTGCAGGATAGACCCTCAGTCTCTATTTGTTGATGAAATAACTATATTGTTTGTGCCATTAAACCTCTGAGACAAAAGGGACAGTAAAAATCATAAAGGGAAAATGCTGACTACTAAAAGAATAGAGATTTTTAGGTCTATTTGAGAAAAGGACAAAAATTCTTCTACTAATATAACCTCTCCTATTATCTATATCTCCTGCCCTGAAGTCCCAAGAGGCAAAAGCCAGTGTAGGTTCCTTTTATTCCTGAAGGCTCTAAAAGGTTATCTTAGTTTCTTGTCCTTAAGATCTAGGATCAGAAGTAAATCTCCCTTTACCACACTCCCCTGAGACCAAAGACCACAGGGAGAAGAGCATCTTTCTATTTTTATCTTCGTTGGGGAAACAAAGGAATCTCCCTAAACAAAGTGCCCTACAGCAGTCTAATCGACCTCTCTCATTTCCACCACAGCCTTTCAATAGAGGTTTATTGAATGAATGAATGAATGAATGAATGAATGAATGAATGAATGAATAAATGGCCAAATCTCAAGTCCATCAAAGTCCATATATCCATGACAAAGCTTCACAGGAATTCCAGACATGCCTCAGTCAAAAATCTCACAATTTACCATTTCTGGATTTACCAATATTCAACCTTTTATACTTAAAACTTTATAACTTCTGAAAAGAAGCTAGAGAATGACAAATGAACTCTTTTTCACTTTCTCTGAAAAGATAAAGGACTGATCCTCTTCTTCCTTATATTCTTTTTGTGAAGTGATTTATAAATAATTAACTTCATTTACCCTATTATTTGAATCACTTGCATTTCTTTTTTTTTTTTTTTAAAGATTTTATTTATTTATTTGAGAGTGAGAATGAGAGAGAGAGAGAACATGAGAGGGGGAGGGTCAGAGGGAGAAGCAGACTCCCTGCCGAGCAGGGAGCCCGATGCGGGACTCGATCCCAGGGCTCCAGGATCATGACCTGAGCCGAAGGCAGTCGCTTAACCAACTGAGCCACCCAGGCACCCCGAATCACTTGCATTTCTATTTTGATTTCTTACTGTTCTCTCCATAGCTTCATACACTGCATGCCCTTACTAGGATTTGGCATCTATAACTAACACAGTTTCCATTTAGGAAAACATTCTTTTCTTCAAAGTCTTACTCAGTGCAATTTTAACATCTTTGTTCCTCAGACTGTAGATAAAAGGATTCATCACTGGCCCCACGATGGTATAAAAAACTGTGGATACTTTATCTTGATCCAGAGACCCAGCAGGAGAAGGCTTAAGATACATGAATGCTGATGATCCAAAGGAGAGAGAAACAGCAACTATGTGGGAGCTGCAGGTACTGAAGGCTTTGGACCTGCCCTCTGTAGAACGGATGTGGAAGATGCTGCAGAGGATCAAGGTGTAAGAAATGGAGATGGTGAGACTGGGCACAATTACGTTGACGCCCACCACAGTGAAAACCACCAGCTCGTTGATGTAGGTGCTTCTGCAGGAGAGCCAGAGGAGAGGAGGTATGTCACACATGTAATGATTGATGAAGTTGTCCCCACAGAAGGTGAGTCTCAGCATGCAGCCGGTGTGGGCCATGGCACCCACAAACCCCATTACATACGCTCCTGCCATCAGCATGAGGCAGACCTGATGGGACATGATGGCCTTGTAAAGCAGGGGCTTACAGATGGCCACATACCGGTCATAGGCCATTGATGTCAAAACACAGCACTCATCAATAACAAAGACGGAGAAGAAACAGAGCTGTGTCATGCACTCTGCATAAGAGATGACACAAAGCCCATCAGCAATCTAGGGATTATGACAGACGAGTAGCAGAGATCGATGAAGGAAAGGTTGAAGAGAAAGTAGTACGAAGAGAAAGTAGTACATGGGAGCGTGCAGGTGAGGGTTCAGACCAATCAGAATAATCAAGCCCATGTTCCCCACCACGGTGGCCACATAGATTCCTAAGAAAATGAAGAAGAAAGGCAGCTGGAGTTGTGGCTGTTGTGTTAAACCCAGCAGGATAAACTCAGGTCACTGAAGAGTCATTTCCTGAGGCCATTCTTCCCTAAGGCATATCTGTGAGAACAGGACAAAGGGTTACATTACAATGAGTACCCAGCACTCTCCCCCCAAACCCTCCATATTGAGATTGAGACCCAGAATTAACTCAAACCCACCCTGCTGTGTGCCTTTGTTGTCCCCACTGTATAAAGGCTGAGAGATTGTTCAGAGATGTCTATCAAACACACTAACAGGTAAGGGCCATATGGGTAAGACTGAGTAACCCTGTGACTAATCAGGGCTACATTGTCTCTGCTCCACTTCTGCTTTGAAAGTCCACCAGCCCCACCTAATAATCAATGGCTGCCTCAGCAGAGAGGAGATAACGTCCTCTCGAATCTTCCGCTTCCATTGCTGAGGCTGGGAAGAACAAGAACAGGACAGATAAAATTCAACACTCACCCTTCTGCATTGGGACTTCAATACTGGGCCTTGTGAACCTTTCTCCCTTATTCCCAAGGAGACACATGTGGCTCTGATGAATTTTAGAGGTGAGCAGCCCAGAATGGAGATTCTTCTTCTTTGTTACTGTTTTTGTTTTGACTGAGGGAGCCAGAGCACAGACCTCTGATGAGCGATGACTTACAGATCATGATTTCTGATAGTGGCTTTGCCCAGTGTTTTTCTCCAGACTAGGGGCTAGTAAATAGCATCTGCCAGTGCTAAAAGAGCCTTCTGCTAATATGACCCCAGGGGTTTTCATGAGTTAGGAAATCCTAGGGACCTGATTAAAAACTAGAAGACAGGTTCTCCTAGTGTTTTCCCCAGAGATAAGACTTTGTAGCAAAAAGAAATTACCTACTGTGGATTATAGCCCAAGTTCATTATAGTAACACTGATTTCTTGGCATATACCATTTTACACACCTTTTGGTTTGTTGCCAAATCGGACACATCCCCAAACAGAAAAGCAAATGATCTTTCCTGCATCCACAGCCCCTATTGCTATATGAAATACTATACATTATTTGTTTGTTAATGTGTCTTCCCACAACACATACACATACATTCATACACTCACATACATTTGAATTTAAGTTCTGTTATCTGTTTTCTTCGGCACTATTTCTGCAGCACCTAGAGTAATATGCAGCATATATAGTAGGTACTGAATAAATATTTGTTTAATTAAATGAATGAATGAGAATCCCTTTTTTCCAACTTTCCTAGGCCCTGACTACAACAGAATTCTTGCCGCACAGGCAGAGGCTTACATCCCATCCATGTTTTCTTTGCACACCTGAGTGTGGATGTGAAAAATACCAGTAAAGAATGTGAAGGCCACTGCTGAACTCCTGGTGTCCATGTAGGAGCACTTCAGATCAAAGTTATTGAACTCAGAAAAAATATAATTTTCCTCCTCCCTCGATGTCACATAGAGGTCTGCCAGAGGCTCTCAGAGAGGTCCCCATGTCTCTATGCTTTCAGAGTTTGACATGTTTAGATTTTATATGTATAAGTGAAATCATGCACTATTTGTCTTTTTATGTCTGACTTATTTCACTTAACAGAATGTCCTTCAAGTCCATCTATGTTGTCCCAAATGCAGAATTTCTTTCTTTTTTTAAGGCTGACTAAATCATAAGCATTTTTTTTAGAAGTTAGCTCATTCTAAGATTAATTCTTCTTCTCTAAATTCTAATCAGTAAAGAATATACACAAAGGCCTCTAGTCAGATAAGATAAATGAATCAGCTGTAGCAATGGTCAAGGGGACCATTATCTGTAGAAAGCAGAATTCTCTAGCAAATATTAGATGGGAAAAATACACCTTAATCTTAAAGCCAAATCAGGCTTCCCACGTATTCCCTCTTACTTGATCCGCTGTAAACAAAAGGAAAATTGTGGACATTCCCCACAAGCAGAAAAGGAATTCCATGTACCAATCTATTTACCCTGCAGGAGTAAGGGTGGGGAGATAGTGCCCGCAAAGAGTCATTTTTCTATTAATAAATGAATCGGTCCAAAGAAAAGGATGGAGCTGCCTTCTTGCTTTTGAAGCACGATAGCTCCACCTACTGGTAAAGGGATGGCCCAAAGAATTTTAGCCGGACTCCAGATTACTATTTCTTTCTCTTCACTTACAAAATCAGGTTAAGGGGGGATTATCCAAGATTTCCAGAATGTGGAGAAGAAAAGAAGTCCCTTCCTCCATGGAAATGTAAGAGAAAGAATAAATACTTGGGGGGGGGCGGAGCAAGATGGCGGAGGAGTGGGAGACCTGGATTTCGTCTCCTCTCGGGAATTCAGCTGGATAGGGATCAAACCATTCTGAACACCTACAAACTCAACAGGAGATCGAAGAAAGGAATAGCAACAACTCTCTGAACAGAAAAGCGACCACTTTCTGGAAGGTAGGATGTGCAGAGAAGTGAATCCGAGGCGATATTCGGGAGGATAGACGGCGGGGGAGGGGCCTCCCTCGGCCGCTTCTGGCAAGTGATAGAACCACGGAGCACAAAATCGGAACTTTTAAAAGTCTGCTCCGCCGAGGGACGTCACTCTGGTGGCTAAGCGGGGGGTGGAACCCTCCGGGACAGTGTGGTCTCAGGACCCTCGGGGTTGCAGAAAGACCGGGGGTGCCTGAGTGCGGCAGAGCTCCCAGGTATCGGAGCAGGGAAGCCGGCTGCAGAGGCGGAGCCCAGGCGCGGGCTCTCAGCTCGGGGTGGCCCTAAACCGTGATCCGCGGCACAGTCGGGCCCCTGCTCCTCCAGCAGGGACCGGACAAGCGGCAGATCCGGGGAGACTCACCTTCCTCCCCCGGGAGGAGCCGCGCGGGAGTGCACCGCAGGGATCTGCTGGGTTTGGAGACTCCACCCGGGGTCGGGAGCCAGAGACAGAAACGCGCGGTCACAGGCCGGGTGAGCACGGAGTGCGGCCGGAGAGCGGGGAGCCGGGAGTGACTGACGGCTTTTCTCTGGGGGTTCACTGAGGAATGGGGCCCCGAGTTCTCAGCTCCTCCGGGGCGAAGATTGGGGGGCCGCCATTTTCACCCTCAGCCTCCAAAGCCGAGCGGAAAGCTTGCAGGGAACAAAAGCTCCTGAGAGCAAACCTGAGCAGATTACTTAGTCCAGACCAGGCAAGGGCAGGGCAATTCCGCCTCCGGCAGAGACATTTGGAAACCACGGCAACAGGCCCCTCCCCAGAAGGTCAGCAAGAACAGCCAGCCAAGACCAAGTTTACCGATCAATGAGAACGGCAGAACTCCAGCGCTAGGGGGATACTGCACATAGAATTCATGGCTTTTTTACCATGATTCTTTAGTCTTTCAAAGTTAATTTTTTTTTAACTGTCTTTTTTTCTTTTTTTTTCTTTTTGAATTTTTCTTTTTCCCTTTTTCAACCAACATCTTATCAATCCCTTTTAAAAAAAAAAAACATTTTTATTTTTCATTTTTAGAGTCATATTCTATCCCTTCATAGTAGTTACCCGTATTTTTGGCTTATATATATATATACGTTGTTCTCTCTTTAAAATTTTGAGATAGTTTCTTCTAACAGGTTAAAATATACCCTAAATCTCTAGTATATGGTGTTTTCTATTCCCCTGCCTGACCACATCCTCTCCCTTTTTTTTTCTTTTTTCTTTTTTTAAATCCTCTTCTTTCTTTTTTCAAACAACTTCTTATCAATTCCTTTTATAAGATCTTTTATAATTTCCATCTTTAGGGTCATATTCCATCCCTTCGTCATATCAACCCTTATTTTTGTACATATATAAGTTTTTCTTTCTTTAAAATTTTGGGAGGCACTTTCTTCTAAAAGACCAAAATACACCCCAAATCTAGTGTGTGGCACTGATCTATATACCAGCCTGATCATATTTGATCACATTCTGGTTTTTTTGGTTGTTTTGTTTTGTTTGTGTTTGTTTTTATCTTTATCTTTTTCTTTCTCTTTTTTTTCTTTCTCTTTTTTCTCTCTTTCCCTTTCTTTTCCCACTGCTTCAGGTCTTTTCTGATTTGTTTAGAGTATATTTTCTGGGGATGTTGTTACTCTGCTAGCATTTTGTTCTCTCACTAATCTATTCTCCTCTGGACAAAATGACAAGACAGAAAAAATCACCTCAACAAAAAGAACAAGAGGTAGTACCGACTGCCAGGGACCTACTCAATACGGACATTAGTACGATGTCAGATCTAGAGTTCAGAATCATCACTTTAAAGATACTAGCTGGGCTTGAAAAAAATATGGAAGTTATTAGAGAAACCCTTTCTGGAGAAGTAAAAGAACTAAAATCCAACCAAGTAGAAATCAAAAAGGCTATTAATGAGGTGCAATAAAAAATGGGGGTGCTAAGTGCTAGAATAAATGAGGCAGAAGAGAGAATCAGTAATATAGAAGATGAAATGATGGAAAATAAAGAAGCTGAGAAAAAGAGAGATAAACAACTACTGGATCACGAGGGCAGAATTCGAGAGATAAGCGATACCATAAGATGAAACAACATTAGAATAATTGGGATCCCAGAAGAAGAAGAAAGAGAGAGAGGGGCAGAAGGTATATTGGAGCAAATTATAGCAGAGAACTTCCCTAATTTGGGGAAAGAAACAGGCATGAAAATCCAGGAAGCACAGAGAACCCCTCTCAAAATCAATAAAAATAGGTCAACACCCCGACATCTAATAGTAAAACTTACGAGTCTCAGAGACAAAGAGAAAATCCTGAAAGCAGCTCGGGAGAAGAGATATGTAACCTACAATGGTAGAAACATTAGATTGGCAACAGACCTATCCACAGAGACCTGGCAGGCCAGAAAGGACTGGCAGGATATATTCAGAGCACTAAATGAGAAAAATATGCAGCCAAGAATACTATATCCAGCTAGGCAGTCGTTGAAAATTGAAGGAGAGATAAAAAGCTTCCAGGACAAACAAAAACTAAAGGAATTTGCAAACACGAAACCAGCCCTACAGGAAATCTTGAAAGGGGTCCTCTAAGCAAAGAGAGAGCCTAAAAGCAACATAGACCAGAAAGGAACACAGACAATATACGGTAACAGTCACCTTACAGGCAATACAATGGCACTAAATTCCTATCTTTCAATAGTTATCCTGAATGTAAATGGGCTAAATGGCCCAATCAAAAGACACAGGCTATCAGACTGGATTAAAAAACAAGACCCATCGATATGCTGTCTGCAAGAGACTCATTTTAGACCCAAAGACACCCCCAGATTGAAAGTGAGGGGGTGGAAAACCATTTACCATGCTAATGGACACGAAAAGAAAGCTGGGGTGGCAATCCTTATATCAGACAAATTAGATTTTAAACCAAAGACTGTAATAAGAGATGAGGAAGGACATTATATCCTACTTAAAGGATCTATCCAACAAGAAGATCTAACAATTGTAAATATCTATGCCCCTAACATGGTAGCAACCAATTATATAAGGCAATTAATAACAAAAGCAAAGAAACACATCGACAACAATACAATAATAGTGGGGGACTTTAACACCCCCCTCACTGAAATGGACAGATCGTCTAAGCAAAAGATCAACAAGGAAATAAAGACTTTAAATGACACACTGGACCAAATGGACTTCACAGACATATTCAAAACATTCCACCCCAAAGCAACAGAATACACATTCTTCTCTAGTGCCCATGGAACAGTCTCCAGAATAGATCACATCCTAGGTCATAAATCAGGTCTCAACCGGTACCAAAAGATTGGGATCATTCCCTGCCTATTTTCAGACCACAGTGCTTTGAAACTAGAACTCAATCACAAGAGGAAAGTCGGAAAGAACTCCAATACATGGAGGCTAAAGAGCATCCTACTAAAGAATGAATGGGTCAACCAGGAAATTAAAGAAGAATTAAAAAAATTCATGGAAACCAATGAAAATGAAAACACAACT
>NW_023270387.1:19083466-19190756 GCF_011800145.1 Mirounga leonina | reverse complement strand
GGGGGGTGGGGTGGGAGGGATGGGGTGACTGGGTGATAGACACTGGGGAGGGTATGTGCTCTGGTAAGCGCTGTGAATTGTGCAAGACTGTTGAATCTCAGATCTGTACCTCTGAAACAAATAATGCAATATATTTAAAAAAAAAAAAAGAAGAAGAAGAAGGTAGCGGGAGGGGAAGAATGAAGCGGGGGAAATCAGAGGGGTAGACGAACCATGAGAGACAATGGACTCTGAAAAACAAACAGGGTTCTAGAGGGGAGGGGGGTGGGAGGATGGGTTAGCCTGGTGGTTGGTATTGAGGAGGGCACGTTCTGCATGGAGCACTGGGTGTTATGCACAAACAATGAATCATGGAACACTTCATCTAAAACCAATGATGTAATGTATGGGGATTAACATAAGAATTAAAAAAAAAAAAGAAATATTATTAGGGATGCCTGGGTGGCTCAGTCGTTAAGCGTCTGCCTTCAGCTCAGGTCATGATCCCAGGGTCCTGGGATCAAGTCCTGCAGGGGCTCCCTGCTCAGTGGGGAGCCTGCTTCTCCTTCTCCCCTCACCCTGCTCGTGCTTTCTCTCGTGGGATCTCTCTCTCTCGATTAAATAAATAAAATCTTTTTTAAAAAAAATATTATTAAATACCAATATGTGTAAGGCACTGAGCTAGGCAGGGATGAGACTAGGGTGATGTCTTGGCCCAAGAAAGACATGTAGGGCACAAATTTTAAAGACACACATGCCCCAGTGGTCACGCAAGTTCAGGGTCAGGCCATGCACAAACCTGGGAGTGAATGTCCCCTCAATTTTGCACCTGAGGCTGCTCTGTTGCTGCTCTGGAATCTAGGCTCTGGAGCTAGACCTTCAGTATATGGTAGTAAACAAAGTAGACATAGCTCTCACTTTTATAGAATTTATAGTATAGTTGGATGGCTGGCAAAAAAAAAAAGAAAGAAAGAAAGAAAAAAAACAAAACCCAAACAGACAAACAAACAAGAAAACCTAAATACACACTTTAGTATGTAATTGCAATCTGTGATCAATGTTTTTGAGAAAAGAGTTGAGTTTTGTTAAAGGGGCTAATAAGGACAAATAATTTGGATGAAAGTCCAGGGAACACACCTCTGAGGAGATGAGCTTTAAACTGTGGCCTCAGGCTGAGCCGCAGTTATCCAGACAATTCCAGAGAGAGCGAGTAGTGTTTGCCAGGACCCAGAGTAAGACAAGAGGGATGAAGAGAAACAAATGTACAAGAGGACTGGAAGTGGAGAGGTGGGCCGAGATCAGTTCAGACAGGACCCTATCGATAAGGTTTATGTGGATTTTTCTTCCTTTGTAAAGGCAATGAAAAGCCTTTGAAGGGTTTTAAGCAAGGAAGTGATCAAATCGTATTTTTGAAAAAAATCTATCAGCAGTTGTGGGGACAACTGGTTAGAGGGAGACAAGTGGATTTTAGAGGATCAAATATGAAGTCATAGTGTGGCCTAGATGGATTAGTTATGACTTTACAATTGGCAGGGGAGGCTGAGAAAAATGGACAATATGTAGTTTGGAAGCAGACTTGATCCTGCCCCCAGAGATCTCACAGCCTATGAAAGAGCCAGGCTGGCAAAGGGACTAAGTTGGAAAGAAGGGGAGGACAGAATCCGAAGGGTGACTGCATTATTTTCTGAAGAGAATGACCACCTACTTAAGGGGACTGTGTGCTTTTTTACGCATAGAAGTAAGTGTACTAGACCTGCCTAAATTTTAGCTCTTTTCCCCTACTATCCAGCAAGATGACGCTTATAAGAAAAATTACTTTGGTTATTGAAAAATAAAGAAGCTGCATTTTCTTTGCACCTATATGTCCTCTTCAGTGTATTTGTGCATATGACTTGTATAAATCAAGATTTGACCCTGCTACAGGTCCAAAGTATAGTGGCAGGAGAATTAAACTCTTGCTACTAAGCCAAACTGCATAGAAAGAGAACTCTGACCTGAGCTTTCCAATTCCAAAATTATCTTTCCACTAAAAGATACTCTTTTTAAATAGCTTATGTGTTTGCTCTATGCTGTCCTATCTCCTCTTCCAACCTTCCACCTCCCTTTTCCCTAGACCTATGCCTTTCCTCTTTCAAGTTTGACCCATGCTCTAGGCCCTGTGTACTAAACATTCGCTCTCAGCTGGCTATCATTGTGGAAAGGAACTTAACTATACTACTTTACTTACTAAGATATAAGTGATGGGTGATGACTTAATGCTAAGTTTGCAAAGACGTTTGTTAAATATCATCCTCTTCCCTTCCCACATCCAGGGTAGGTATCACCAAATGATTAAATAACATTCAACATATATAAACAAAACATTGCTTTATTTTAGAATTGATTCTCAGGTATGGGAGTGAAGATAAAAAGGTGCAGGTCCTATGATAAAGGTAAGAAGCCAAATGGTTCACTTGGTGGTAGGAGATGCAGGAATATGGATCAGGGAGTTAAGATGTGAGGGGAGAATAGAGAGGCAATGTAAGAAAAGACCATGACTGTTTCTCCATTCCCTCTTAAATTGAGTAGAGCTTCTAGGGGTACTTATGTATTATCTTGTACCACTCCTTATTTAGGGACTGGAGGATAATCTACCCTTCCACCTTATAACCCAATTCTGCATTTTTCATTGGGTTCAGCTGTCAACAAATGATCTCTTACTCCATGTCCCCGCATTCCAAAATCCAGTCCCTTTCACTCTCCCAACTACAGTAGACTAAGACCAAGTTAGAATAGTTTATCTCTACCCATGATGCCAATTTAACTGGCACAAACTCACTAAGACATAGTGACCCTTAGTAGCTACAAAGAGTTTTAGATATTATCCAGAACTTGGGTTCCAGAGTTAAACAGACCTGGGCTGGATTCCAGAAACAAGCTCTAGAGACATAAATAAATTATTCAATGTCTCTCAGCTGCCACAGATTCGTCTTTAAAATGAAGATGATACTTACCTCCTAAGAATGTTGAGAGAATTAAAATAAATAGTAAATGTAAATCACTTGATACAATGCCTGTCAAATAGTAAGGTCTTAACAAATATTATTTAGATCATGATGATGGTGAATACCTTAAGAAACTACTAGTAGGAAGTAATTTTCCCAAGACAATTCCCTTTCTCTTCATTGACATTAAATTCAATCAGCCTTCCAAAATCAGAACTCAGTATCCCACATTTATGTTAACCTCCAGATCCTGCCTGTCTCTAGGAAGTTTATAATTGTTTGAGTTCCTCTGATATATTTTGTGTCCAAGAAGAAATATCAGAAAAGAAACACCAGATGTACCACCTCCATGTAACTGGAACTGTCTCAGCAGGGCCAACATCATCATATGGGCAAGTGCCATCTGAGCCAAACACCATTTCTGCATAACACCTGAGACTCTTTCTCTAGGAGGCACTTGGGAGAAGTTCTAGGATACTCATTCCATTTCCTAACTGTGTTAAAAGTTCAGGTCCCCAGTACTTGACTGAGGTTGCGAAAAATAGAGAAGCAAGTAGTTTTAGCTACTTTGTAGGTCTTCTTGAGCAGCTCTCAGATTCTCAGGCTCTGCCTCTGCTAATCAGGGGGTCAGTGCTCCAGGGGACCCAGAAGGTCTTTTTGTCTCCTCCACAGCTTTTTCATGGCCATGATCACTTCCTTGTTTCTCAGGGTATAGATGGCAGGATTCAGCATGGGAGTGACCATTGTGTACAGCACAGAGACTACCTTGTCCATAGGGAGTGTCCGAAATGGCCTTGCATAGATGTAGACACAAGGCACAAAGATTAAGGTCACTACAGCAATATGGGAGGCACAGGTGGATAGGGCTTTGCTGCAGCCTTCCCATGAGTGGCCTCGGAGCATGAATAACAGTGCCGTGTAGGATCCCAGGAGCACCAGAAAACACATCAAAGTCACCAGGCCATTATTAGACACCATCAGAAGCTCTAAGACAAAGGTATCTGTGCAGGCCAATTTGATCAGCTGAGGCACATCACAGTAAAAGTTGTCCAGCTTGTCAGGCCCACAGAATGGCAGCTGGATAGTTAGTCCCACCTGTACAATGGAGTGGATGAAGCCCCCCACCCAGGAGGCTACTATGAGGAGCCCACAGACGGTCCTGTTCATAATAAGCGTGTAGCGCAAGGGCTGGGAGATGGCCACATAGCGGTCACATGCCATCACGGTCAGCAGGAAGATCTTGATACCTCCAATGAAGTGGAAGAAGAAGAGCTGAGTCAGGCAGCTGCCAAAGGAAATGATGGGGTTGCCTGAGAGCAAGTCAACCAGCATCCTAGGTGCTGTGATGGTAGAGTAGCAAAAGTCTAGGAAAGAAAGATTGCCTAAGAGAAAGTACATGGTTGTGTGAAGGCGAGAGTCAGAGGTCACTATGGCCACAATAAGGAGATTTCCCATTACAGTCAAAAGATACACAACAGAGAAGACAATGAAGAAGAGGAACCGGAGCTCCCATACCTGAGAGAGCCCCAGAAGGACAAAGCCTGACACCTGGGAATGATTTGCTGGATTCATCTGCTTGGTATGACCTGGTAAGTGAACCTGGGAGGAAAATGGACACATTCATCATGGGATCCACAAGCTTCTCTGGAATAATTTCCTCAGCCCTTTCTGGGGAATTCTCCCCTGTCTCATTTACTATCAGATGAATGTTGTAAGCAGTTCTATAGGAAACCAAGCATTTGAACATCATATACTGGTGTAATCAAACTCCAGGAGCCTAAAACTCATGGTAACACTGATACTATTTGTAGTTCATGAAAATCAAGAATAATCAGCCCTCAAAACTTGAGAAGTGATACGCAGAGAAAAAACTGCTACCCTGGGAGTGAATCTCACTTCTGCTAGTAGCCAGCTATATAAACAGGACCAATCTTCCAAAATTCTCTATGTCTCACTTCCCTCCTCCATGATGCACCCTAGCCAAAATGCCTGCAAGGTCTCCCATAGTCTAATATTTTATAGCTATAGGTGGCCTTTATTTAGAAAACCCAAAGAATTCCCACCAGCCAAATATTTAGATATATAAGGGTCGTGAACCAGTGTTTTTCTGAAGTTAGATAAGAAAACATGCAGAAGAAGGAGCTTCCTATCCAGTGGCTCTGGGAAACCCAGAGAAACTAGAGTCCCCGGGGGAAATATTGGGAGGGGCAACTAGAATATTGAACCACCTCTGAGAAGTTTTCATGTCACTGTTAATTTTGGGGATATCATCCAAAGAATAATTTCTTATTCGTATGAGAAGCAGCAAGAGAAGGCCATAAATATTAACTGAAGGTAAAAAAAAAATCACTACCTAAATGCAAAATTGCCTCAACATCTGAAAACCTTAAAATAAAAAGGGCGTTTTATATATTTAAGTATTTTTAAAAGATACTGAGAAAGCTAGCTATTTGTAAGAATTCTAGAATGAATCTCTTCATACTCTTTAAGAGAAATGTGAAGTATCATTCCACACTTAATTTTTAGTATGATTTTTCAACTATATTTTCCCTCCTTTGTTCTTTCTTCATTCAATATGTATTTATTAAGCATCTTTTATTTACTAAGCACTACATTAAACACTAAGGTTTAAAAAATAAGACACAAGTGATCTAACATGTCACACTCTGCATGGGACCTTCACCTTATGACACCTGCCCACCCCTCCAGTTTCGTCATTTTATACATAGCCCCCTCACACATACACTATGATCTAGCATACCGACCTACCAGAAGTTCCTTGAATTTGCCATGCTCACCCCATGCTTCCCTGATTTTCTTTATTAATCTCTACATACTTATTTTATCTTAATTTTAATGAAATGTTTCAAATACACAAAGTTGGGATTTCCAGTTTCAGCTTAAACATGTGAAGAACTTGGAAATCAATACTCTTACCCTTGAAGCAAGAAGAAGCTAAATAAAATGAAAGGCAATGACTTTTCTTAGAGCCATCAGAGAACAGAGGTCACAGAGCAAAACACTCCCTCAAAACCTGGAGAGACGAGGGAAGCAACACAGATTCATAGCAGAGATCTGCTTAGCTGGTGCAGAGCCAACTGAAGGCAAACACTGGTAGGAGCACTTCAATAGCAATTTTGACAAGTTGCTGGAGGCTGAATGTGGACTAGTATGATAGTGGGAAACTCCTGGGAGCTACAGTCTTAGGGAAACCCTACACTTTCGTGGGCTCCATCTCCATGGTGAAGAGTGAAGAAAGATACTCTCCTGGCACCATTAGTCATGAGACCCTTCAGGTGTATGGTGGGTCATATGCTTGGGGGTGATTGCCAACATGTATCTTGGGAGGATTAGAGATAAAGGAAGTTCCAAAAGAAGTTTTATATGTTAAGGTGGACTTACAGGATCCTGGGGGTCAGGCTAAGATTGCCTTTTGCCCTTAGCAAAGTATTAACATCGAGGCAGCTGAGTCCCTAGAGGAATGTCACTCTGCCTGTTTCAAGGACTTGTCAGTGGGCTATAGATAGTAAGGAAATTTAATAATTTCTCTTCTGCCTTTGGTTCCCACATCGGGCATATCTAAGTCAACAACAGAAAACCAAAGTTAAGGAGAAAAATCTTGATAGAAGTCAGAGGGAAAATTTTCTCAACAAAAGAGGAACAAAAATGAGAATTAGAGGGCAAGGCTTGTCAGAAACCAAGAAAACAAGAAATAAGTGGACTGATTGATATATTTAAACAAGTGTTGAAAGAGAGAAAAAGAGCACCAGCCTAGAATTCTAAATCCAGCAAAACTGTCCTTTAAGCATTACAGAGAAATAAAGACTTTCTCAGGCAAATACCAGCTGAAAGAATTCGCTAGCAAACCCACCCGGCCAGAAATGTTAAAAAGAAGTTCTTTAGGGAAAAAGAAAACGATGTCGATCAGAAACTTGCATAGACTTAAAAAAAAGGAAGAGGGTTGGAGAAAGAATAAATGAAGATAAAATAGCTTAAAATTTTTCTTATTCTTAAAAGAAAAATAACAATGTATTGGGGTATGGATAAGTAAACAAAGTTATGAGTAAGTAAATGGAATGACAGCAATGTCATAAGGGATGGGAGTATATTCATTTGCCAAGGCTACAAAACAAAGCACCCCAAATTAAGTGGCCTAAACAGAAAAAATGTATTGTCTCAGTTCTGGATGGTAAAGCCTCAAGACCAAGGTGTTGGCAGGACTGGTTCATTCTGAGAACTGTGAGGCTGTTTCTTGCTTCTCACCTCACTTCCAGGGGTTTGCTGGCAACCTTTGGCATTCCTTAGCTTGTAGAAGCATCCCCCACATCTCTGCCTTCATCTTCACACTCCATTCTCTACATGTGGGCTTCAGATTTTCCCTAAGGACACCAGTCCTTTTGCAATAGAGCCAATCCAATGACTTCATTTTAGCTTGATTACCTGTGTAAAGGAGCTGTCTTAAAATACACTCACATCCTGGGACACTAGGGGTTAGAACTTTAACATATGAATTTGGGAGAAGGTGGTGGGATACAAAATCGAATCCTTACAGGGAGGGAGGAATTGGGAATACTCTTGAGGAAGAGAACAAAGGCAAAAGAAATGTAGATAAAATTAAATTTCCTTACAACTTGCAGCCCTTTGATAAATTCCAGAGACATGCAGAGTGTGACAATGCCGAAGGAACTCAAGGCTATCTTAATGTTAATGCCTTGCCAGAGGCAAAAACAACCTTAGCTTGACAATAGCCAGACCTCGGGGATCCTGTAAGTCTTCTTTAACATATGAAAATGACTTTAGAGACTTCCTTTATCTCTACCCGCCTCCCAACTTAAAAGTATATAATCAATCATTCCTCACAATCACAGTGCGGCTCTTTCTGCCCATTGGTCCTGTCCCTGTGCTTTAATAAAAACACCTTTTTGCACTGCAAATGTTTCAGGACTTCTTTCTTGACCTTTTGCTCGGTGGCCCCACAGCACTCTGACCTATAGATACAATACAATGTCAACCAACATTCCAGCAAGCTATTTTGTAGATATTTACAAGCTGATTCTAAAATGTATATGAAAAGCAAAAAGCCTAGAACAGCCAACACAATATTGAAGAAAAACAATGTTGGGTGACTCACACTAACTGATCTCAATACTTACTGGGATGTCAAAAGTTACCATAATCAAGGCAGCATAATATTAGAGAAAAATAGAAACATAGATCAATGGAATATGCTAGTCCAGGAAAAGAAAAAAAACATACAGACAACTGATATTTGACAAAGAAGCAAAGGAAATTCAATGGGGAAAAGATTTTCTTTGAAACAAGTGGTGCTGGAACAATTGGACATCCATATGCAAAAAGAAATTGTACACAGATTTTATATCTTCCATGAAAATTAACTCAAAATGAAACATAGCCCTAAATGTAAAATTCAAGCTATAATATTTCTACAAAAAAAAAAAGAAGGAAATTTACAAAAATTTTGGGTTTGGTGATCTGTTTTTACATGCAACAGCAAAAGCATAATCGATAAAAGAAAAAAATGATAAATTGGACTTTTTTAAAATTAAAGATTCCTGCTCTGCAAAAGACACCATGAAGAAAATCAGAAGACAAGTTGCAACTCGGATAAAATATTTGCAAAACATATATCTGTAAAAGATCCAAACCCAAAATATACAAGGAACTCTTATAACTCAACAGTAGGAAAGCAAGCAATCCAATGAAATGGGCAAAAGATCTGAACAGATATCTCACCAAAGAAGATATACAGGTGGCAAATAAGCATATGAAAAGATGCTACACATCATTTGTCATTAGGAAATTACAAACAGAGTAGTTTTCCATGGAGATACAGGACAACAGTTCTGGTAGCACTATACATGTATATAGGAACTGAACAATTGAGGAAGTGAATGGCAATGGTAAGAGCGAGGTTTCTCACTGTTAGAGTGTAAGCTTACAGATAAGCAAGAAAAAAAGGTTAGAATGATCCATGTTGTAATGGACTACAGTTGGAGCTATCAGTAGGAACTCATGTTTATCTTAATAAAGATACAGATGGTTACAAATCGAAATATACACATGGGTAAGTAAACACTCATATATTTCCTTGCTCTGTCCGCATAAAATACCTGAAAGCGGTGACATCCCAGTAGCAAAAGCACACAGAGCCCTCAGACCTTGATTTCTAATTCAGTCTCTAATAAACGGAACAATGACTTCTTGGAGAAATAGCGGATTCTAGGACGGGGGCAGGAATATGCAGGATGAGCCTGGAACACAAGTAAGACTTGTTACGGAAGCACTCAAAAAAGTTGATGAGTTATGTCAAAAGGACACAGGAGCCAAATAAACAAGCTCTCAATGGCCAAAGCTGAAACAATTTTGTGCAACAAAATAAAGTAGCATTGGATTATAATCAAAGGCATAAAATAAACATCCATGATACACATATATGATTGAATAAATAAATGGGGGAGAATAGAGACACCTCCCTGGGAGAAGAATTCCAAATAATTTAGGTAGATACTTTATCCTCAAGGAGGTAAACTCCTTAAGTGTAAATTACAGTGAGTCACTACTACTAAGGTACGAAAAGTGAGAAAAAAATAGTTCCAAATGGAGAAAAGCTGAAAAACACTTTTACAGTGACATCAATAGTGATGTTATGTTGATAATATGCATCCTTGATCTATGTGACATTTATATCACATACATAATAGGATATCATGACAAAGAAGGGTTTCTTTCAGAAAAATAAAGGTGAGGGTGCCTGGGTGCCTCTGTCTGTTAAGTGTCTGCCTTAAGCTCAGGTCATGATCCCAGTATCCTGGGAACGAGCCCAGCATGGAGCCCTGCATGGGTTTCCCTTCTCAGTGGGGAGCCTGCTTCTGCCCCTCCCCCTGGCTCGAGCTCTCTCTCTTTCTCTTTCTCTCACTCTGCACTCTCTCTCTCAAATAAATAAATAAAATTCTTTAAAAAAAAGTAAGGATGGTTTAACATTTAAAAAGCAGACAATGTAAATTATCATATTAATAGAATAAAAGAAAACATTATATGATCATTTCAACTGATATGGAAAAAGCATTTGGCAAAATTTGACATCCGTTCATAATTATTAGGAATAGAAAGACATATTCTCAACCTTATAAAAGATACCTACAATCTATGGTGAAATCTTGACTACTTTCACCTAGGTCAAGGACAAAGAAATGATGGCCCTTCTTATCAGTATCAAAAAAATGAAAGACAGAAAAATTGGAAGGAAAGAAATCAAAATTGTCCCTGTTCACAAGCAACATAACTGTTCATGGAGAAAATCCTAAAAATATAAAAAATAAATTAAAACCATTATGAGAGAAACGTTCTAAAAATATACTTTAAAAAAACCACTTTGGGGGGCGCCTGGGTGGCTCAGTTGGTCAAGCGACTGCCTTCAGCTCAGATCATGATCCTGGAGTCCCGGGATCGAGTCCCGCATCGGGCTCCCTGCTCGGCAGGGAGTCTGCTTCTCCCTCTGACCCTCCCCCCTCTCATGTGCTCTCTCTCATTCTCTCTCTCTCAAATAAATAAATAAAATCTTTTAAAATAAAAAAAAAAACACTTTGGGATTTATTCATCTAGCAATATAGTTTCCAGAATATATAAGTAAAATGTTATAATTATTATAATTACAGGAAAAAGCAAATAAGTCCAGATGTCAGAAACTGCCAAATTATGTAAACAAAAAAATATATAATACTATAGAGAATTTGTGTTTTTTTTCCTAAAGATTTTATTTATTTGTTTTGAGAGACAGAGAGAGAGAGAGCACATGCATGAGCAGGGGGAGGGAGAGGGGCAGAGGGAGAGGGAGAAGCAGGCTCCCCACTGAGCAGGGAACCCAATGTGGGGCTGGATTCCAGGACCCTGGGATCATGACCTGAGCCGAAGGCAGATGCTTAACCAACTGAGCCACCCAGGTGTCCCGCTATAGAGAATTTGAATGACACAGATAACCAGCTTAAACTAATAAATATATAAAGCAGTATACTCCCCAAAACAGAAAGCGATATTGTTTTCAAATACCTATGTGTTTTCCCCCCAAATTGTCCATGTATTATGTCACAGAAAAAAATTCAATGAATTCTCAATGACAGAATTTATATTATTAGAAATTAGTAGTGAAAATGTAGGTAAAACAAATCATCCACTAAGAAATTTAAAAATATCTTTTCACTAATATACATATATATACTATATCTTTTAATTAACTCTCTCATTTAAGAATTCAAATGTAAATGTTAAATATATTTAGAAAATAATAGTGAGAGTACTATAAAAAATTTGCAGGCAGTTGGCTAAGTAGTAAGAAGAAAAAATTATAGCTACAATTTTCTAACTTTTCCTCTCTTCCTAAGAGAGCATATCATGGAAGGGTTTTTTGGGGGTTTTTTTCATGGAAGGGTTTTGCCCAACATATCTGCCAAGTAAAATTTAGTTTCTTTTTTTTTAAGATATTGATTGATTGATTGATTGATTGATTTGAGAGAGAGATAGCAGACAAGCAGGGGGAGCAGGAGAGGGAGAAGCAGACTCCCCACTGAGCAGGGAGCCCAATGCGGGCTTGATCCCAGGGCCTCCGATATTAGCCAAAGGCAGACGCTTAACTGACTGAGCCACCCAGGTGCCCCGAATTCCAGTTTCTTCATACACAACTTCGTGACCGCAGGAAGCACAGCCTTTCTTGGCTGAATATTCAACCCTATAAACTTAGCTTAAACAGAGTCAAATCAGACTAAAGGTCAAGTAGAAGCAATATATTTGAAATGCACCACATCCCCATCTCCAACTGCCTACACAATTCATAACTGCAGTGACTACTAATCCAAACTGATGTATGAACTATTACCACGTAGTATCTTCACATAGCTTTATTCTATATGAGATCATTACTTAAGCATCTGTCTCTCCTATCAGCCTATAAGACCACAAAGACAGAGACTGTGCCTTATTGATCTTCCTAACCCAGAACCTTAAAGGTGCTTGACACATAGTAGAATATCAACAAGTATTTGTTAAAGGAAGAAAAAAGGAAGGGAGGGTGGGAGGGACAAGGAAGGAGGGTAGGAAAGAAGGGAAGGTAGAATTTTTGACTGGTGACTGGCACCTTGGGAATTATTTTAGGGTTGTTCTCTTCAGTTGACCTCTGATATCACATTACCTATTTAGACAGTAGGTCTAAATAATAGAGAGCACCGTTTTGTATCAAGTAGGCACTGTTTGTTGGATGCAATATTACCTTTAGATCCAGGCTGAAAGGACTCTTGCCCAGGATCACTTACCTTCACAGGGGCAAGACATTGGAGGGGCCAAGGTGAAGGGCCCGTGGGGTCGTTTGCCCACCCCCCTGCCATGGCAAGAGTAAATGGAGACCCAAATAAATGCCTAAACATTTAAAGTTATAACTCAAGCTAATAAACTGTTAAATGAAATATATTCTTGCTCACTCACTGAAAACACTTTTGTAAGGTCCAGAAAGCCAGGTCTGAATTTGGAAATTTGGTCACATAGGAGTTCTGCTCTGAAATGTGACAGGATGGGAAGAGGCAACTCCATCCCGCTTGCTTTGTCTTCACCCTGGCTCCATCTGGCCCACGAGGGGCCCTCATTGTGGGCATGTGTGCACCCTAGTTTGCACATTCAAGCTCTGTCTCTTGCCCCACCACCCAGTCAAAGAGGAGTCACCCCCAGACCATCCCTCAGGCCTGGGGGATATGCTTACTTCTGTCACAGACCATCTTTGGGAATGCAGTCCTCAAAAAGACTCTGGAAGTGGGATTAGGACCATTTAGACAAAGTTCTAAGCATTGAGAGCATGGTGGGGAGGGGTAACCTGGACCCCATGGGCACTTCACCTTGGTGCTTCTACTGCCTTGGGACAAGAGTCCTTGTGGCCTGAGTCTAAAGATAATACTGCATCCAACAAACTGAGTGCCTATG
Organism: Mirounga leonina; assembly: GCF_011800145.1. Classification (NCBI taxonomy): domain Eukaryota; kingdom Metazoa; phylum Chordata; class Mammalia; order Carnivora; family Phocidae; genus Mirounga; species Mirounga leonina. The sequence goes on along the minus strand of NW_023270387.1, from coordinate 19,177,812 downwards.
TTATACAAAACTGTACTATTTTATGTTTTTGTAATAAATGTGTATCAACGACCCCTGAAGAAAAATTAAAAGAAACATTATAATAAAAAAGTAAAATGAAAACCAGAAAAATTCAGGAAATAGGGAAAACCTGGAAAAAAATTAGCTGAGAAGACTTTTAATGTTTACTCAAATTCCCATCTTCCTGAACCACTTCAGCTTCAATGAGAATAATCTACATTTGTGCTGCCCAATACAGTAACCCTTGGCCACATGTGACAATTTAAAATTAAATTAATTAAAATTAAATTGAAAGATCAGTTTTTAAGTTTTTCCATATTTCTAGCGCTCTCAATAGCTCTGTGTGGCTAGGGTTTACCATACTGAACAGTACAGATATAGAACATTTCTATCATCACAGAAAGTTCTACTGAACAGCACTTTTAAAGAAAAAGAAAGAAAAGAAAAAAGCTCCATTTTGACTTTCAAATGACCTTCATTGATGACATTGATGAAAATCAAGCAATAACTTTCGAGGTTAATTATGTTACAATGATCTGGTGCCACTTTTGAATTCCCTATCAATGTCTCCCTTACATTCGATAGTTATTTAAGAAATTATAATGTAGGGTGCCTGGGTGGCTCAGTTGTTACGCGTCTGCCTTCAGCTCAGGTCATGACCCCAGGGTCCTGGGATGGAGCCCCACATCGGGCTCCCTGCTCGGCAGGAAGCCTGATTCTCCCTCTCCCACTCCCGCTGCTTGTGTTCCTGCTCTTGCCATCCCTCTTTCTGTCAAATAAATAAATAAAAATCTTAAAAAAAAAAAAAGAAATTATAACATAAGCAATAACTTCAAAAAATCTTATTCCTGATATGAAACATTTTGTAAGATCGCCTCAAAACCTTAAAGAATTAGACAAGATGTTCTGTTTGGACCAACAGAGAATATCCTAGTTTGAATCCAAGATTCTGTGAACAGCCTGACAAAAGCCCATATTCTTGTGGAAACTATATCAAAGAGCCTGGATTCTAGTTCAAGTTTTGCACTAAAATATATATGTGATCTTGGGAAAGTTAACCTCTCTCAATTTTAGTTTTCTTGCAGTAAAATGCAAATGGTAAAAATATGCCCAATTTGCCTCACTGAGGCATTTTAAGGATGATCTAGGAATATCAAACTTAAATAAGGTATGATTAATATCCTAAAGAAGAGGGGCACCTGGGTGGCTCAGATGGTTAAGCATCTGCCTTTGGCTCAGGTCATGATCTCAGGGTCCTGGGATCAAGCCCAGCATCGGGCTCCCTGCTTGGCGGGGAGCCTGCTTCTCCCTCTCCTTCTACTCTTCCCCCTGCTTGTGCTCTCTTGCTCTCTCTGTCAAATAAATAAATAAAATCTTAAAAAAAATATCCTAAAGAAGGTATGATTTTTTTCCAAACTGTATGATTTTAAGCAAACGTATTGTTATAGATGGGCCAAGATGGGGAAGATTTTACTCTGGTTCATCACATCTGAAACCTTCCCTTAGATTTTATGGGCTCTTCACTGCTATAGATCTTATAGCTGGAAATGTAAAGGTAGATTTCATATTTTTAACTGGCATAGTCAGTCTTCAACACACATTGTTTCCTATAGGTCTGTGCATACATGTGTGAATTCTCTCTTTCCTCCAATTCAGTGATGATTTATTCTCAGAATTTTTTGTTTGAAGCAGAGAGTTCTAGCAGCTAAAACATAATGCACCAGTTATTTATTAGAATGTGAAAGTTATGCATATTATTTTATATGGAAAGACAAGGAAATAATCACTTTGTGAATTAAGATTAAAATATAAATTAGGAATAAATTTGGGGCACTTGGCTGACTCAGTTAGTATATCATGCTACTCTTGATCTCAGGGGTATGAGTTCGAGCCCCATGTGTGGCATAGAGTTTACTTAAAAAATAAATTAAAAATTTAGAATAAATTTAAAATGTGATAAATGTCCCTAAAAGATTCTAGATCTAGCACTATTGGGAGGAAAATATTCCTTCTGTTTGGAGGACTGAGGAGCTGTCACACCTCAAGGGCAGGAGTGTGTTATATTCATTTGGGGATCTCTACTAGCAAGCACCTAGCAAGTGCTCAGTAACTCTAACATTTGCTAACACTGTACCAACAAGCTTTGACAGAGAAGATAGCAGGTACCCAGCAACCGTCTGCAGACCCTGGCTTTGGCACCCATTAACTGTGAACACCCAGGCAAAGTCTCTCACTTGTTCTGAGTCTAATCTGTATAATACGGGCAATGATGCCTACCTTGCAGTTTTCTATATTGTAAAATATGCATAATGACACTTACCCTGTAGGGATGGGTTAAGTGTGAAATTAGACAATGTATAGGAAGCTTTTAGCTCAACGGCTGGAAGGGAGCTAGGTAGCACTAACTTGCATATAAATAAATGATAGCTGTATGTTGAAGTTTGGGGAGGATTTTTAACAGTCAGAAATAGCGTGGAAGAGAAATAACACATTTCAGAGGTAAGAGACAGATGAAGAAAATATGTGGAGATATGACAGTGGAGAGAATGTCTGGGTAAAGTGAAAATGTCTAGCTTGAACTAGTAATCGTGGTAAGAGATAATATCGGAAAAGTAGGTAGAGGGCTGATTATGACCTCACCTTCAGGTAAATGTCAGATTAAAGAGTTCCTGTTTTTGAGTTTATGAGCAAGGGAGTGAGGGAATCAAGCTTAGGCCCTATTACTGCCCAGCTGTGGTATTTGAACATTCAGTTTAAGTAACAATTTAAAGTTTGTGAATTCTCCCGGACTGAGAGAATCACAGATGCATATACTTTTTGTTCAATCACTCTATTTAAGTGAACATGTGTTACTTTTTAGAAAGGAACTAGTTAGTCTAATTTTAAATCTGATCCCTCACCCTGAAAGTGGAACAAGACCACAGCAGGAAAAATGGTCTTAGGTTTTAACACAAAGTCATTCAGCTTTTAGGCCACTTGCTGAGTTCTCTCAGTGCTAGCTGATAGCAGAGTCACGAACTAAACTCAGTGCCATGTTTCTCCAATGGGTAATTTCAGGCTTGAACATCTCCAAATGAAGGAAGAAAAGCCTAAGAAATACATGAGAATAGCTGTGGTGCACTTACCGGTGCTTCCCATTTAGGATATCCCAATAGTAATCATCGATATATAAATTCAGGTCAAAATATGTAAGACTGCAAAGGTTCCATTGGGCCTCTGAGAGGCTTTGGGGAGTGAAAGTTGTTAGTTTTAGTGCAAAGGGATTATTGACAGAGCAGGAGGTAAACCTGCCAGGTGCTCTCCCAAGCCAAAGGTCACTGGGGACCACATACAGGACCAGAGCATGGGAAAGGCAATGATTCAAGGATCAATTAACTGATCTCCCTCTAGTTTGGAAATGTTTCTATATCACATCACAGCCCCATAATTCAAAGATTAAATTTGTAATGATTTGTCTCCAAAATTCTCTTTTCCCATCTTTCTCTTGCATCCTCTTTTGTAGCCATATGCCAAATGACTATATAGATCGAAGACTTAAATGCAAAAAAATAAACTAATGAAAAGGTTCAGAGAAAGTGAGAGTTCAGACAACTACCTGGAACCTGTACCTCAATCTGACTTTATTATCCTCTACCAGCTGCTTTTTGCACAATTACTCTTGTTAAAGATTTAAAAGATCATTTATATATTTGATCATATTTATACATATTCATGAGGAAAATTGTATACTGCACAAAATTCTCAAATGTGTTGACACCTTAGAATATATCCTTCAGAAATACTCAGTCTACTGAATGCTTGTTGTATATTGATTTCCAGAAAATTTACTCCAATTCAGTTATGGGAGACCCAATCACACCACATTCTCACTACCAATAGATATTATCAATTTTTACATTATATTCAGTAGAAGTTCATAAAATATAATTTTAATATATTTTTAAATTATTATTGAGGATAAATATTTCTTGTCTTTTCAAAATTCTTCCAAGACTTTCAGGTTGATATTAACAACTTTTCTGTTCCTTGCCCAGACTTCGCAAGTGTTATTTGTTCCTGTAAACTTTGTTTTTATTATTTTTGTGTTATTTATTAAGAAGAGAAACTGTATTTACCTATAAATATGCACACTTTTACATATTCATATGCATGTGCATATGAATACATAAGTAGTATGCATGCATTTTAATATATGTTAACATGTATATTTATTACTTATATCAACTGTTATGTTCTTGACTGTTTAGTGGTCAAGACCACTTTTTTTGTTTTTTAAATATTATTTCATAGTTTTTTTCTGGGGTGCCTGGGTGGCTCAGGCGTTGGGAGTCTGCCTTCGGTTCAGGTCATGATCCCAGGGTCCTGGGATTGAGCCCCACATCAGGCTCCCTGCTCCACGGGAAGCCTGCTTCTCCCTCTCCCACTCCCCTTGCTTGTGTTCCCTCTCTTGCTGTGTCTCTCTCTGTCAAATAAATAAATAAATAAATAAATAAATAAATAAATAAATATAAATAAAAATCTTTAAATATTATTTCATAGTTTTTTTTTATGTTTAGAGAAGCCTTTCCCATTGAAATAGTCATCCTATATGACCTAAATTTTATTCTGTTTTGTTCCTTTATTTATTTTCCATTTAAATCTATAGAGAGTCTGGAAGTTTCTTAGGTGAAGCAGTAACATTTTTTTAAGAAGCTAAATTTCCAAACTCTATTTATTGTATAAATTAGATCTTTGCTATTGGTTTGTGATATCTTTTTTGTCATACACTAAGTTTTTCTACATATATCAAGATTTGTTTCAACATTTGATTTGATTTCATTAAAGGGTCTGTCAATTCTCTTACTAGTATGCTTTACTTGTTTTTAAAACAATACATTTATGTATATTTTGCTTATTTGAATTTAGCCATAAATCTAGAAAAATGTTAGATAATGGTGATAGCAAAAATATTTGTCTTCTTTCTTTTATTTTAATATCTATGGTTTTTATTTTTCTCTGTGAGGGAAGATCAATTTATTACTAGATTATTAAATATTTTGAAGTTTTTTTGGTTTTTGCATTATTTTATTGAGATTATCAGTATTTTGTAGTTAGATTAGTTTATGTACATTTTTTAATATAAATAGATTCTAAAATTTCTGGATGAAATTTTAATGCTGTTGTTTTAGTTTGTGAGTATTAGTTTTAGGACTTTTACATCTGTATCCAGTGGTAAAATCAGTCTATAGACATTACATTTCATGCTGTCTTGGTAGGTCTTGATATCCAGATAACACTAATGAACTAGGGACCATCTCGAGTTTTCCCTGATTCTGGAAAATTATTTTTTGATGCTTTTTACAGAACTCACCAAAAATGTTTACTAGGGTTGCATCTTGTTGTGGAAAATCACATCACCCTATGTTCATCACAACAAGTGCCCTTCTTAGTCCCCAACACCTACTTCACTCACCCCCCTACTCTCCTCCCTTCTGGTAACCATCAGCTTGTTCTGTATAATTAAGAGTCTGTTTCTTGGAGTTTGGAGGAAAGATGGCGGAGGAGTAGGGGACCCTATTTCAAATGGTCCCTGGAATTGAGCTGGATATCTACCAGACCACTCTGAGCACCCATGAAACCAGCCTGAGATGTAAGAAGATCTGGATCTCTACAAACAGAATAGTGGTTGTTTTTGAGGTATGAAGTGGGGAGCCATTATCCCGCAGGCAGATATCAGAGGATAAATGGCAGCAGGAGGGTGCCTGGCTGTGGGGATCCTATACCACTGGTGAGTGACAGCCTCACGTGCTGCGGACGGGGCACAGACTCGCAGACTGGTAGCAGCAGGGAAAGGATGTTAGGGCAGCCCCGGGGCGGGAACCCAGAGCGGTGGGGTCGCGCCTGTGAACTGGGAGCGGCTGGCAGTTTTAGAAGCACAAAGGGCAGAGACATGCCCAGACCTGGAGGCAGAACTGGGGGCGCTGCAGAGGGGCACACAACCCAGGACGCTGCAGTTTATAGCAGCAAAGACAGAAACGGAGACTGTGTGGCCTGGAGAGCTCACTGAAGAACAGACTGCGGTCTCTCTGCTCTGAGGCAGAGGGTTGGAAATGGTCTCTTCTGCCCTGACTCACGGAAGAGACGCGGAAAGCCACCAGGGAAAGCCGCCAGAGAACAAAAGCCCCAAAAACTGATTCCCATTGAGCCCATCCCCCGCCACAGGAGCGCAGGGCAACTCTGCCCAAACAGGTTTGCCTCAGTAACAGCGCGGCAGGCCCCTCCCCCAGAAGACAGGCTGGGAGAACAAGAGGCCAGCAACCCTAAGGTCCCTAGAAAACAGGTGCATCTTGCTTGGGTTCTGGTCAATAATTTGGACTCTATACATTCCCTCAAACACCCACCAACAGAATGACTAGGAGGAGGAGCCCCCCAAATAGAAAAGACTCAGAGATTATGACTTATGCCGCAGATTTACAATGGGTGCAGATATAACCAAGATGTCGGAGATGGAATTCAGGCTAGCAATTGTGAAGACAATGGCTAGAATGGAGAAATCAATTAATGGCAACATAGAATCTCTAAGGGCAGAAATGAAACCTGAATTGGCAGAACTTAAAAATGCTATCAATAAGATCCAATCCAATCTAGATAATCTAACAGCTAGGGTAAGTGAGGCAGAAGAACGAATAAGTGACCTGGAAGACAATATAATAATAAAAAGGGAAAAGAGGAGGCCAGGGAAAAACAACTCAGAATCCATGAAAATAGAATCAGAGAAATAAGTGACACCATGAAGCATTCCAATGTCAGAATAATTGGAATCCCGGAGGGAGTGGAGAGAGAGAGAGGACTAGAAGATATATTTGAGCAAATCGTGGCTGAGCACTTCCCTAATCTGGGGAATGAAACAAACATTCGCATCCTAGAGGCAGAGAGGACCCCTCCCAAGATCAAGGAAAATTGTAAATATCTATTCCCCCAACATGGGAGCAGCCATGTACATAAGCCAACTGTTAACCAAAATAAAGAGTCATATTGATAACAATACGTTAATTGTAGGAGACCTCAATACTCCACTCTCAGCAATGGGCAGATCATCTAAGCAGAAAATCAACAAGGAAACAAGAGCTTTGAATGATACACTGGACCAGATGGACCTCATAGATATTTACAGAATATTCCCCCTAAAACAACAGAATACTCATTCTTCTCGAGCGCACATGGAACTTTCTCCAGAATAGACCACATACTGGGTCACAAATCAGGTCTCAACCAATACCAAAAGATTGAGATTATTTCCTGCATTTCTTTTTTTTAAGAGTTTATTAATTTATTTAAGAGAGAGGGCGCACACATGAGTGTAGGGGAGGAGCAGAGGGAGAGGGACAAGCAAACTCCACCTCAATCGCGGAGTTCAACACAACACTCGATCCCACAATCCCAAGATGACAACCTGAGTGAAAACCAAGAGTCCGATGTTCAACCGAGCCACCCAGGTGTCCCAAAATCTGTTGCATTTCTATACACCAATAATGAAGCAACAGAAAGAAATTAAGAAAAAAATCCCATTTACAATTGCATCCAAAATGATAAGATACCTAGGAATAAACTTAACCAAAAAGATGAAAAACCTATACTCTGAAAACTATAGAACACTCATGAAAGAAATTGAAGATGACACAAAGAAATGGAAAGACAGTCCATGTTCATGGGTTGAAAGAACAAATATTTTTAAAATGTTATACTACCCAAAGCAATCCACACACTTAATGCAATTCCTAACAAAATACCACTGGCATTTTTCACAGAACTGGAACAAATTATCTTCAAATTTGTATGGAACTACAAAAGATCCTGAATAGCCAAAGCAATCTTGAAAAAGAAAAGCAAAGCTGGAAGCATCACAATTCTGGACTTGTTATATTACAAAACTGTAGTAATCAAAACAGTATAGTAGTGGCACAAAAATAGACACATAGATCAATTGAACAGAATAGACAATGCAGAAATAAACCTACAATTATATGATCAATTAATCTTTGACAAAGCAGGAAAGAATATCCAATGGGAAAAAGACAGTCTCTTCAACAATGGTGTTAGGAAAACTAGACAACATGCAGAAGAATGAAACTGGACACTTCCTTACACTTTACACAAAAATAAATTCAAAATGGATTAAAGACCTAAATGTGAGACCTGAAGCCATAAAAATCCTGGAAGAGAACATAGGAAGTAATTTCTTTGACATTGGCCAGAGCAACTTCTTTCTAGATGTGTCTCCTGAAGCAAGGGAAGCAAAAGCAATAATAAACTTTGGGATTAGGGGTGCCCGGGTGGCTCAGTCAGTTAAGCATCTGCCTTCGGCTCGGGTCATGATCCCAGGGTCCTGGGATCGAGCCCCACGTCGGGCTCCCTGCTCAGCAGGGAGTCTGCCTCTCCCTCTCCCTCTGTCTGCCGCTCTGCCTACTTGTGCTCTCTCTCTCTCTGTCAAATAAATAAATAAAATCTTTAAAAAAAAATAAACTTTGGGATTAAATAAAAAAGCTCTGCACAGTGAAAGAAACAATCAACAAAACTAAGGCAACCCATGGAATGGGAGAAGATATTTGCAAATGCCATATCTGATAAAGGGTTAGTATCCAAAATCTATAAAGAACTTATCAAACTCAACACCCAAAAAACAAATAATCCAATTAAAAATGGGCAGAAGACATGAACAGACCTTTCTCCAAAGAAGACATTCAGATGACCAACAGGCATATGTAAAGACGCTCAATGTCACTCATCATCAGGGAAGTACAAATCAAAACTACCGTGAGATATCACCTCACACCTGTCAGAATGGCTAACATCAACAACACATGAAACAACAGGTGTTAGGGAGGATGTGGAGAAAAAGGAACCTTCATGCACAGTTGGTGGGAAATGCAAACTGGTGCAGCCACTCCGGGAAATGGTATGAAGGTTTCTCAAAAAGTTAAAAATAGAACTACCTTACAATCCAGCAATCACACTATTGGGTATTTACCTAAATAATGCAAGAACACTAATTCAAACAAAACAAACAAAAACAAACCAAAAAAACAAGAACACTAATTCAAAGGGATACATGCACCCCTACATTTATAGCAGCATTATTTATAATAGCCAAGATGTAGAAGCAACTCAAGTGTTCATTGATTGATGAATGGTATTTATACCATTTTAAAGTCCTTATTCCTCTGTCTTCGCATTTACCTTTGGACTATGTGGTAGTCCGTTTTCAATGGTATCCCTTAAATATCACCTATTGCTTATATAACAGTTAATGAGCTTTTTCAACTTTCTTCTTCCCCTTTCTCTCTTCCTTATTTTAGGGCATTGCTTCTAGTTTTTTTTCAGAACAAACAACACATAACATGTGTTATATTCATATGAAAAAGTATTGTTCTATCATCATCCCAAACTTGCTCTTGTCTTAGATCTGCAATCAAATGTATTAAATATTTACCATCAGTATTTATAATGGTGTTCCTGCAGTTCTCTTTATTGCATGAAGTTCATTTTCTAGTATATTCATCAAAAGTGGTTTATAAATAAAGAATTCCTTGAGCTCTTCACATTCTTAAAACTGTTTTCAATAGCCTTGATACTTGCAGGCATGCTTGGTTGGGTATAAAATCATCATTTCAGCTTTTTGTTCCTTAATATCTTGAAATGTTGCTTCATGCCTTGATCTATAAGTTGTGTTTGAGAAGTCTTATGTCAGTCTAATTCTTTTTTTAACTTATTAGTCCCTTTTGCCTTTTCTGAGCTTGTATCTATATCTGTAATTATCATTCGTTCTTTTAATTACTTCTGTATTATCTGCTACTTCCTACCCACCAAAAGTAAGTAGAGACCTTGTATGTTTACTTCACCATAATATTCCAGCACTTGGAACAGTAGCTCGCACATAGTATCCATGATAGTGTTTGATTACAAAAGTTTTTAATTTTTATGCAGTTTATTTTTTGTTGTTTCCTATGCTTTTGGTGTCATAACTAAGAAATCATGGCTGCATCCAAAGTTGTAAAGACTGCCTCCTATGTTTTCTTCTAAGATGGCTATTTTATGGAGTTTAAAATATATTTATAATAAAAGTTTATGATGATAATGTGTAATATTGTATTCAAATGGCATGAAGGAGACTTCTAGGGTGCTGTGAATTTCTGTTTCTTTATTTGAGTGCTCTTTACACAGGCCTGTTCTCTTTGTGAACATTTAAAAAGCTATACACTTACCATTTGTGATCTTTTCTATATGCATGTTATATTTCAAAAAAGGTTATTCAAACTTTCTTCCAAAATAAAACAAAACAAAAATAAGAAAATAACACATAAAATAAAATAAACTGGGCAAGGAGAGTACAAGAAGAGAAATTGTAGCCAAATTTTACTTATAAAGATAGATTCAAGAATTCTAAAATAATTAGAAAATTTATTTCAGCAGTTTATTAAGACAAACATAACACTACTAAAGAAGGACTTTCCCAGGAAGGCAAAGTGTTTAACAATGAGAAACAAGAGAAGAAAATTAGTTTGGGAAAATTTGTACGGTGACATCGATGAGTGCAAATTGAATTTAAAACAATCTAAAACAAATGGAGCATAATGTTAAGGCTTTATAAGTTTAGACAATAACTACACAGGTGGTTATTACATTGTTTTCTACTTTGTTTTATATGTTTGAAATATTTCACAATAAAATACAGAAGAATTTCCCACAAATTATAATTTATACATAAGATACATTCTATTACTGGAATAGAAAAAAAATCAATTGATATTTCAGTAGATGCATAAAAATTTTCAATAAAGTAAACACTTACTTTTGGTAAATTCACTCTGCCAATGAGATATATAAGAAGTCCTTTAATTTTATGAGGCAAATATGCCAAATTCTACAGTGCATATAATACCAACTATTTGGATTATAGAGGCATTTTGATTAAGATGAAGAACACAGAAAGGATGCTTATTATCTTTTTTCCCATTCAACCTTATCTTGGAAGTCTGAGCCAATGAATAAGACAACACAATAAAGAAGAAATAGGTGATATAAGTATTGGAAGGAAATAAACATCTTTTCTGCAGACAATATGTTTTCCTCCAAGGATAACCTAAGAGAGTATATAGATGAATTATAAGACCTAAAATAAGAGTTTAGTAAAGTTTCCAGATACAAAAATCAACAACTTTACACCAATAACAGGCAACTAGAAAATATTATAAAATATTTCAATTCACAAAAGCACAAAACTGCGAGTTACCTATGAATCAACCTAACAAAAGATCTCTCTAGAAAAAAAAAAAATCACAAAACATTGTTGAAGGACATGAAAGAAGCCCTAAACAAATATTATCATATTTTTGGATTGGATGGATAAATATTATTAACATTATTAATTCTCCCAAATTAATTAATAAATTAATATGATTATGAATCGAATCATTTTTGTGGAACTATACAAGCTAATCCTGCTATTTATTCGGAGACCAAAAGGCCAAGAACAAATCAAGATAATTTTGAACAAGAACAAGCACTTGAACATATTAAACATCAACACTTTCTTTTCCTATAGTAATTAAGATTGTTGTGCCATACAGGGATATAAAAATAGACCAATGAAATATGCTATAGAGATCAGAAACAAATACATGTATTTGATACATGTAGGAGTTAGGTTATAAATCAATAAGACAAGGAATTAAGCCATAAAAATGTTCTGAATAAATAGCTATTCACATGGAAAGTAGATAAAATTGGATCTATGCCTTATGTAATTCACAAAGATTATTCCAGTAAGAGTAAAGAGTAAGGAAGGATTTCTTAAACAAGACACAATGAAGCACCACTAAAAGGGAAAGGTTGATATATTGTATTACATTTCACTTGAACACCTCTGTAAAACAAAAAGACATCATAAACAAAGTTAAAACCCAAGGCACAACCAGTTAGTATTAGTTTCCAATGTATAAGAACTACAAATCAATAAGAAATAGACAATTCATTTTTAAAAATGGTCAAACAGCAATTCACAGAAGAGGAAATCCAAAAGCTCAATAATGAAATGAGAAGGTGAGCAAACTCAGCGACTGTTCAAGTAGAGATAAAAAAAAAAAAAAAAAAAAAAGACTGATTATGAAAGTGTTGGCAAGGCACGAAGAGACTAGAACTCTCATAGACTGCTGGCAGAAGTATAAATTGTTAGCAGCCTTTTTTGACATCATTCTGTCAACATTTAGGTAACTTGAAAATGAAGACACTTTCTGATCCAGCTATTCTAGTCCTAGATAAATACCCTAGAGAAACTCTAGCTCATGGACACTGTGTATAAGCACGTTTATAGCAGCAGTCTATGTAACAGAATAAAAGAAAACAACTAGATTTTCATCAACTGCAGAATGAGTATTTTACATTATATCTCTACATGAATGAAGTAGAACAAAACTTAATGAATCACAAAACCATACATATAGCTGAGTAAAAAAACAAGTTGCAGAAAAATAATCTGTACGGTCTGACTTTTAATAATCTTTGAACACTTGGAAAGCTAATCTGTATAATTTTTAAAGAGGCATAAAGTTGTAAAAATGACATGAATGTAAAGTGATCAGCAATGCATTATTAAAATTATTTTGTGAAAAGAAACAAGGGAGGGAAATGAGATTAGGGAAATTTTTCGACGAATATCACTTTTATCTATAAATTTAATTTGAAAACGGGTGCCTGGGTGGCTCAGTTGGTTAAGCGACTGCCTTCGGCTCAGGTCATGATCCCGGAGTCCCGGGATCGAGTCCCGCATCGGGATCCCTGCTCAGCGGGGAGTCTGCTTCTCCCTCTAACCCTACCCCCTCTTGCGCTCTCTCTCTCACTCTCTCTCTCTCAAATAAATAAATAAAATCTTTAAAAAAAATTTAATTTTGCAATATATGTTAAGAAAAAAAAAGAAGAAGAAGGTAGTGGGAGGGGAAGAATGAAGCAGGGGAAATCGGAGGGGTAGATGAACCATGAGAGACAATGGACTCTGAAAAACAAACAGGGTTCTAGAGGGGAGGGGGGTGGGAGGATGGGTTAGCCTGGTGGTGGGTATTGAGGAGGGCACATTCTGCATGGAGCACTGGGTGTTATGCACAAACAATGAATCATGGAACACTTCATCTAAAACTAATGATGTAATGTATGGGGATTAACATAAGAATAAAAAATAAATTAAAACAAAAACAAAAACAAAAAACAAAAAAAAAAGAATATACATTTGAAATCATGAAGACCGAAAAAATAAATAAATAATAAAAATAAAAAAATAAAAATAAAAAAAATTTAATTTGAAAACATCTAAAGCAAATAGGGCATAACGTTAAAATTTCGTAAAGTTGAGTGATGTGTACATAGGTGTTTATCATACTGTTTTGTATTCTGTCTGAATGTTTGAAATATTTCACATTAAAGTACAAGGGGTAGGCTATGCTATTTAAATCTTTGTGATGTATAGAGTTAACAGTACAGCAAGTATTAGTTATATGATAATATTTATTATATGAATAACAAATGTTATTAAATGGTGAGAACAAATAGAAGAAACTATGTGTTCGGCAGGCCAGGATTAAAAAAAAAAGAGCCACCCTCTGGATCTTCTTACAGACACTAACCCAGGCACAGTCGTTAAATAATGCCAACCAAAGACAATACGTTGGTAGACACACACAGCACATGACCCGCAAAGCTGTTTCCGTTAAGATAAGTATATACTGAAAGATCGAATGTCAAATCATAGAGCCCAGGTTACACGACGTGTTTGGAGTTGTGTTCTGTTTGGAGAATCTTCCCTTGAATGAACAATACTACGAGGCATTGCTGCATCTGGTGAGGAAACAACTTTAAAAGAATTCTCAGATTCCTCTATGTCCTGATGTTCTCTCTCAGGTATACGGATGAGGGTCACGCAGGGACAAACCTTGGTGGACTGCTTGCACTCTAGGAAAGAGAGGATTCCTAGGGAAAAGAGAAGGTGATGAAGGAACAACGGAGAGTCCCAAAACATGTCCCTCTGTGTCAGGAGAGAGACCCCTACCCAAAGCCCACTGGGTCCCTTTGAACTGCCTCAAACCACTGGGGAGGGGGAGACTTTAGTGGAAGAGATGAGAAGCATATGCAAAATAGCTTAAATGCACCATCAAGAGCACCGAAGACTCATTTTGAAAGGAGATGTGCTTCTAAGTTTGCAAGTGCGATTCCAAACAAAATTTTAAATACTTTTAAGAAAAGGAGAGTCTCCAGTGTGGGCACGTGGCCTCTTAACATCAGAAATTGCTTGTCTCTGACCTCAAAGTGCCTCAGCACCACACTGGACACCTGTCCCTCTCCACATTAGTAAACATTCCGTATCAGCCACTCTCCTTAGTCATGACTTTGATGGTTTTCTCTGTCCTGAAGTGGGGAGGGGGTGAAAGACTGTAGAAATGGCAGAAATGAGAGCTGACCTTGGAGCAAGCTTATTGAACATTTCACACAACCCTAATCTCCAACTCTACCCTTGGAAGAACTGTCCTCGGAGAGTGAGTCCACTTGAACTTTAGCCTTTAATACGCAAGGGTTGGTACATTTTCCCCTTGCCCCTTTCCCATCCTTTTTTCCTCTCCTCTCTATCAGGGATGGACTGATTCTTATCACCCATCAGGGGCCCTGAATATACTCACCAGAGGCCATAAAGAGGCAAACGCTTAAGTAGGCAATGAAAAGGATCCAGGTGATTTTGTAACTAGAGTAGTACACGGATTGACCTTGCCTTAGCTTTTGCTGATACAGGAGGAGTGCACAGAGCAGAAGGATACCTTTTGTCCAGACAAAAGGAGAAAAAAGTCCCTTCTGAGGAACTTTGGCTCTTCTACTCAAGCCTTAACCCAAGATATGCCTGACTTCCAAGCCTCCACCCTGTCCACCTGCACCTTGTCCAAAAACCAATCCCCCTCAGTGGTAGATCCAATTCAGAAGCTGCATCTCTGAGCCAAAAAACTAGGAAGGCTGCAGCCTGGACCCATAAGCCAAGTCTTTCTCCAAGCCTGTGTCAGGGGAACCAGGAAGTTACCTGTGAAGAAACTGAGGAAGACAGTGATGAAGAAGATGTGTTTAGTTTGAGGAATCAGATAAGTGAATTCCAAACCCAGGAGCAAGTTATGGAAGAAGGAAAGGCTGAGAACCAAAATCATCATGATCCTGACCACTTCCAGGCCATCTGTTGGAAAGCAGAAGCTGTGTTGAGAGAAGGACAGAGATTTCTTCTAGGCTCATTTCCACCTGAGGACCACAAATCTCTAGGTAAAAATTAGAATGAGGTAAAAAGATTTGATTAAATAATAAAGAGGGACAAGGGGAAAGAATAAAGAGGCAGGGAGCCTTAAGCTGAATGGGAGAGAACCAGAGGAAACTGCTCTCTCTTTTGGTGTCTCTATAAGCTTCTTTTTCTTCTATTCTTTTCTCAGAACAGACTTCTTGTTCAGTGCAATTCATCCTGTCCTCCTCTAGTGGCAATACAAGATATTTTCCTTGTTGCCAATGACCTTTCTTTTATGCCCTCATGTTCTAGATGCGCTGATTACCCTGCTGCTCCTGCCAACACTTCTCAGGTGTTCAGCAATTAAGTCTATGACCTTCTAAACTTTTCCCCAAGATATGCAAAATGGTGAGACTGAGAGTCAGCCTTGACCATTGATTATGGAACTGGGCACAGTGCAGCCCAAGGAAATTGCCCCAGAGAACAATGAGTAAGCTGGTGAGATAAATGGAAGTCAAGGAAAGAGGAACCCTCCCTCTCCACCCATCTCTTTCCATAGTGTAGTTCTGACCTTCTGGCCAAAGAGGGGTGCAACATATCCAGGGATTGTGGCTTATTGTATTTTTCTTTGTTTCCCATGTCAGTTCAACCCATTCTTCTATGAGGATTCCTATCGTCATGAAGACTAAGGCCCAGGAGGAGGAGAACATGTTGAGGGCCTGGATACTTCTGAGTGATGCATTCACCATGGCGAGTGGGGGGTTCAAGCTGAGACAACCAGCAATATCTCACATGGCTCTTCTCTGATTTGGCTACTTCTTCACAGGAGGACAAGCAAAGTCTAAACTCTTAGTGATTGCAGAGGCATTGGATGTGGTGGGGCTGAAGTAACCTATGGAACAGAGAAGATAAATCCTACTCCCTGCTGCTCCTCTATCTGGGCCGGCCTGCTGTCAGGGCTGCCAACTGCCATGGAATCATCTCTTAGCTTGACCCTTGACCCTGGTGACTAGCGCAGTGGAAGGACCAAGGAGACTACAGGTCCTGAGAGAACTACCCTTTATAAAGAGAGATATATCTCATATTAGAGCTGCCAGACATAGCAATAACTAGAAACCTTGAAAAAAGTTAAACATGCCTGACTGAAGAGGCCCAGTTTTAGAGCGAGGGATCAATGAAGAGCAGAAGGAATTCAAGATCATTGAAGGAGTAGTCAGCCAGGTAGCCTCGCAAAAGGGAATGACCACTCAAAATTTAGGATGTTTTGGAGAAATTTGTGTCCTCATTTGGAGAGCCTAAAGAAGTTTAGTTAAGCAGGCATCTGGGAAATGGACCAGCACCTTGAAACTACAAGAAATGACTTGATACACTGAAGCATTGCAGTCAAATATCATGTATAAGGCACAATTATTTTTTGACAATTGCCTTTGTAACTTGGCAGAGAAAACATTTATGGATTCTTTGAGTAGGCAACCATGGTATACAGTAAGCTCAGAGTCAGGGGACTTGTATTAAAGTCCCAAAAAAGGTTTTTACTGAACTAAGATGAAAGTCATATCTAACAGCCTCTTTCTGCCTATTTCTTTGACCTTATTGCAGGCCCCTTTCCATGGGCCAAACTGGATTTCTTTCATTGCCTCAAATATGCTGTGCTGTCTTTCTTCTAGACCTCTGTACGTATCTTAGTATATTGTATTTTAAAAACTTTTTAAAGCGGCCCACCTGGGTGGCTCAGTCGTTAAGCGTCTGCCTTCGGCTCAGGTCATGATCCCGCGGTCCTGGGATCCAGCCCCTCATCGGGCTCCCTGCTCGGCGGGAAGCCTGCTTCTCTCTCTCCCACTCCCCCTGCTTGTGTTCCCTCTCTCGCTATCTCTCTCTCTCTGTCAAATAAATAAATAAAATCTTTAAAAAAAAATTAAAAAAATAAAAACTTTTTAAAGCAATGCTCAATATATTTAATCTTACAAGAGAGACTTTGTAGTTAAGAAAATGGATTCAAGGGGCACCTGGGTGACTCAGTCGGTTGAGTGGCCAACTCTTGATTTCAGCTCAGGTCCTGATCTCAGGGTTGTGAGATCAAGCCCCGAGTGGGACTCCATGCTCAGCAGGGAATCTGCTTGAGATTCTCTCTCCCTCTCCCTCTACCCCTCTGCTCACGTTCTAGCTCTCTGTCTCTAAAAAAAGAAAAAAAAAAAAAAGGAAAGAAAGAAAAGAAAATGGACTCACAATCCTGGCTTTAAATCCTGGCTCTACCACTGAGCAGCTTTGTGATCTTTTTTTTTTTTTTAAGATTTTATTTATTTGACAGAGAGAGACACAGCGAGAGAGGGAACACAAGCAGAGGGAGTGGGAGAGGGAGAAGCAAGCTTCCCACCAAGCAGGGAGCCCGATGTGGGGCTTGATCCCAGGACCCTGGGATCGTGACCTGAGCCGAAGGCAGATACTTAACGACTAAGCCACCCACGTGCCCCAGCTTTGTGATCTTAAAGATAAGAATCCTTCCTACTACGTAAGAATTTTGTAAAGATTACATGAGTTTAGAGATGCAAAGCACTTAAAAAGAGTTCTCGGCACATGACAAATGATATGTATGCAATTACGCAAGTATTAATTTGGACTCCCTGGGACAGCGACTCTGAGACAGAGAATTGTATGTGGAGAGTTTATTGGTGAGTATGTCCAGCAGTCACACCTGCCAGTGTTTGAGGGAAACATATTTGAACAGAAGTTGAACTGAGATGTAGTTGCAACAAAAGAAACATTAGACAACCCCACCAGGAGCTCCAGATCTGGAGCAATCTTGAATGGAGCAAGAGAGCTCAGTTTGCTGTGGAATGCAGGCTGTCCCTGGGCTAGTATCTCCCTTCTGTGTCCAGGACAATTCCTTTCTCTCTCAGAAACTGCAAGCCTCAGTAGCCATCACTTCTGGTAGTCATGGGAATGAGCTCCCACCCTTGCCCACTCCTGTATCAGAGCCCTGTTGCTGTGAGGGCTGCCAACTGCCATGGAATCACCTATTGGTTTGACCTTTGACCCTTGGGGACTAGTGTAGCAGAAGGACCGAGAGAGTAAAAGCATGCCACGACAATTTATATTATTGCATTCTTATATATTGATGCTTTTATATCTACACAACAGGTCCTTAAGAGTAGGATTCAGGGCTGAAAGATTTATGTCTCCTTTAAACTTTAATAGATAAAGATACAAAGATATAAAGATGTAGCCAGATTAGAGAAACTGGTGGGATGTGAGGGATTCATGAGAGACAGGTCAAAGAAGAAATCATGTTTCCAGCTAGGGAGAACAGTAGTCCATGATGCCGTTAAGTAAGATATAAAATATGGGCAGAATCACAAGCCTGGTGAGGAAGAAGCTAGTAAGTAAATACTGGTTTGGGTTCAGTTTAAGGTATCTACAGCCCATATAATAGACAGAACTTAGTTCTGGAACTTGACGACCCATTAGGGGTTATCAGCCTGGGGATGGCAGTTGAAACATAGGTGTGCATATCCCCGTGTAAGGATGTGACAAGAGGTAGAGAAGAAAATTCTGGAGAGGGGTGCCCAGGTGGCTCGGTGGGTTGAAATGAGGAATGAAAATGATAACCCTCTAATAAATCAGATTAAGAAGAAGTGGGGAGGGAGGCGGAGGAAGTAAATGTACAGGGGAAAAAAATCAATCCTTATCTTTTTGTGACACAAACAAATATTTAAAGATGAAATTGTCCAGGATTGTTTCAGAATAATTCAGGGGATGATCACTGAAGCTGGATGAAGGCTACCGTGGGCATCATTATAATTTTCTCTAATTTTTCCAAAATTGCCTATTTCCCTCTTGAAACTACAATTCTACTGTTCTTTTTCCTTTTTGTTATAGATGTCATCTAGTTGCCATTAAAAATAAAACAACAACAAAAACTGTCTCTCTTCTACTTCCGCTCCTGTCCTCATTCTACTGAAAATGCTATGGCCCAAACCACCAATGACATTCTGATTATCAATAAAGTGACATATGTTCAGCTTGCACCAAATCTTATTTCCTTATAGCATCAGGTATCATTGCCCAATGTCTCTTCGAAACTCTAGCCTCTTTTTAATTCCTTAGCAACATTTGTATTTCTCTACCTTCTCTCTGACTCATTCTTCTTTGCTTTTTCTCATAAGTGCTAATGTTCTCCAGAATTTTCTTTTTTTTTAAGATCATTTATTTATTTATTTACGAGAGAGAGCAGAACGAACGAGAGAGAACACGAGTTGGGGAGAGGGGCAGAGGGAAAGGGAGAAGCAGGCTCCCCACTGAGCAGGGAGCCTGATGTAGGGCTTTATCCCAGGACCCTGGATCATGACCTGAGCCGAAGACAGACGCTTAACCAACTGAGCCATCCAGGTGCCCCTCAGGTCTCAGTCTTTAATAGAAACATATCTTATAATACATATTACACATAAGAATAAAATGTCTCCTTTCTGTACTTCTGCTCCACTCGGTGCATACTTTTGGAATTATTTGTCACATAATGTTAAAATATTGGGTATATATGTGCATTTTTCCTAGGCTATAAGCTCCTAGAAGGCATATTTTTTGTCACTAATTGTATCCTCAGTGTCTAGAATAATACCTGTCACACATTATACAAGATTTGTTGGAGAGATGAATTTCCACTATCCTAACATTGATTAGATATACCCGAGCATCCACCTTTCTCCACCCCAAAGTTCACTGGGAGGGGACATGTGAATAAAGTCCAAGATCTGACCTATGGTGTTAGAAAAGTATTGGAAAAGGAGAGCTTAGCTGTTTATGTTCTTCATCTCTACCCCAGATACATGATTTCTATGTATACAGCACCAGAGCATTTTATGTTTTACCCATTAGATGTTTTCTCCCCATAGTTAATACAAATGCTGTTTTTATTTCACCCACTTTGTCTTCTGTCCTCCATCTCAACCCCTTTACTGTGATTTTTGCCATCATTTGGTTCTCTTGAGGGGGCAGAAACTCTGGGCTTTCTCCTGCAGGCTGTTGCTGCAGATGAAATGTAGTAGAGGGATCCAATGGTGACTGAATCCTCTCTAACCACAGATGTGTATTACAATGGTGTGTGATTCCTTTCTACCTCTCTAACTGCAAGAGCAAGTTAAAGACAGAGGTCTTGAGAAAGCAGAACTTTTTAGTCTCTATTGACTTAGAAACCGACAAAATTAGAAAATACCTTTGTGGTTTTTTTTTTTTTTAAAAAAAAGGGGGTGCCTGAGTGGCTCAGTTGGTTAAGTGGCCAACTCTTGACTTTGGCTCAGGTCATGATCTTGGGGTCCTGAGGTCCAGCCCCACATTAGGCTCCATGCTCAGTGGGGAGTCTGCTTCAGGATTTTCTCTCTCTCTGGCTCTCCCTCTCCCTCTGCCCCTCCTTCACCCCCATTCACTCACTCTCTCTCTCCCTCTCTGTCTCAAATAAATAAATATTTTTTAAAAGGCAAAGAAAGACCTAAATTGTGAGAAACAAAGCATTTTGAACTATTATTAAAAAGAAAAGAAAAAAATCAAAAAAGAAGAAAAGAGAGCAACACGTGAGGGAAATCCAAATCAAAACCTCAATGAGATACCACCTCACACCAGTCAGAATGGCTAAAATTAACAAGTCAGGAAACGACAGATGTTGGCGGGGATGCGGAGAAAGGGGAACCCTCCTACACTGTTGGTGGGAATGCAAGCTGGTGCAGCCACTCTGGAAAACTGTATGGAGGTTCCTCAAAAAGTTGAAAATAGAGCTACCATATGATCCAGCAATTGCACTACTGGGTATTTACCCCAAAGATACAAAAGTAGGGATCTGAAGGGGTACGTGCACCCCGATGTTTATAGCAGCAATGTCCACAATAGCCAAACTGTGGAAAGAGCCAAGATGTCCATCGACAGATGAATGGATAAAGAAGATGTGGTGGATATATACACAATGCAGTATTATGCAACCATCAAAAGGAATGAGATCTTGCCATTTGCAACGACGTGGATGGAACTGGAGGGTATTATGTTGAGTGAAATAAGTCAAACAGAGAAAGACATGTATCATATGATCTCACTGATATGAGGAATTCTTAATCGCAGGAAACAAACTGAGGGTTGCTGGAGTGGGGGCTGGGAGGGATGGGGTGACTGGGTGATAGACACTGGGGAGGGTATGTGCTCTGGTAAGCGCTGTGAATTGTGCAAGACTGTTGAATCTCAGATCTGTACCTCTGAAACAAATAATGCAATATATGTTAAGAAAAAAAAAAGAAGAAGAAGAAGGTAGCCGGTAGGGAAGAATGAAGCGGGGGAAATCGGAGGGGTAGACGAACCATGAGAGACAATGGACTCTGAAAAACATACAGGGTTCTAGAGGGGAGGGGGGTGGGAGGATGGGTTAGCCTGGTGGTGGGTATTGAGGAGGGCACATTCTGCATGGAGTACTGGGTGTTATGCACAAACAATGAATCATGGAACACTTCATCTAAAACTAATGATGTAATGTATGGGGATTAACATAAGAATAAAAAAAAAGAGAGAGAGAGCAACACGTGAAAGAATATTTAGGAAAAAAGCCATAAGTGATGCTATCCTACCACAGCAACTAATTTCCTTTTGCTTATTACCTTCCAGTTTCTGGTTATATGATGCCTGTTGGACATGGTTCTACATGGTTGTGATCAAAATGTACTATACATAGCAAATAACATGAGCACTTAGAAACTCTTTTAAATGATTATTTAAAAGAATACACAACAGTTCATTGTGTTGATATACAAAAGTATGGGATAACATTTTTCTGTAATAGTTTGTTTTCATGGATTGTACTGGCAGCCATCTTGAAACAATGGCTGGAATCAGAAGAGTTAGGGGATCACCCAGCTGATTCTCTCACCGTGTCTTTCCTGCCCCCCTTCTTCCTCCCAAAATACTCGATAGACACATTAGTATAATCTCTTTATATTTTATAAAACACTTCTGTGTGTATTTCTTATTTGACCTTCAAAAAAATGTTAAAATTCAGATAGAATATTTTAGAATTGTATCTATCTTATCAATAAGAAACCTTACTCAGATAACTTACCTAAAGGCCAAACAAAAGCTAATAAATGGATCTTAGCTAAGGAATGGATCTTAAAGTATCTTCAAAATGAGAAACCCATGTGTGTTTTCTCTTTCTCTCTGAATATCCACTCCATGCACGTATTAGCCATCAAATTAGAAGGGTCCATAAAAGAAATGTACAGCATGAATAACGAATCATGTTACTCGTGGGACAAATAACCCTGGAAAGTCCAGTTATAATTTTAAAAATTGGAACCCATTGGGGACAGTGTACATATGCACAAATGTCCTCTCACCTGAAGGCATCGTGGAAAGTAGAAACATAACTGTAGCACTCATGATTACAGGATTCACTTGTAAATAATTGAACATAGTCCCATCTGGGGCAATTAAAACTTTTCCTAAACAAAGTGAACTCCAGAGACCATAAAGGAAAATGGAATAGCTATTCATATAAATCAGTGTCTAGGTCACTTATTAGCTTGATTAGCTACCTCCATGATCCAAACAATAATTTCAAGAACGAGAGCATTGTGAGCCTCTGTCTCCCAGGGCTGGGAATTAATGGACAATTCTTTAACTGTACTGTTCTGGGACTGTCACCTGGGTAAAGTGTTTTCCTTCACTTTAAAGGGAAAGGTGACTACTTCCCTGTACTCCACCAGAAATACTCCAATTTGGGATTGAGAGACCATACCCTAACAGACTTCAGCACCTGAGACCTGACTTGTCTGATTCCCGCTGGAGGAACATGGATTCAAGACAACACTGTATCATATTCCCTGTGCTGAAAGAGCTATTCCTGACATCTTCCTGAAGGGAAAGACATAAAGAATCCACATGAAACCCTGGGGCACATACATAAGAGTAGAATTTCCCCTCCCACCTGTTGGCCCCAGCGATGGTGGTGATTGTGCTGTTGATGGGCAGACAGCATCTACACTGCACATGTTTACAGCCCGCATCGAAACTTCCACTCCGATGCTTTTTCCTGTCACGAGGCTGCCCTATTCTCTTCATCAGGACGTCCTACTGAGTTTGGGCCTGGGCCTTCAGGATTCCCTGAAGTACAGAACTTGGTGATGACATGTTGCCACACGCTAGCCCAAGATTTCTTGATTCTGTACCCCTCTGGAATGCTTATTGAAATCGAAGATTCTTTTTTTTCAACCCCGGATTTATGGAATCAGAACTGTAGGGGGTGGGACCCACCACTTCTGCTAAGTGCCCTGACAGGTTTTTTGGCACACGAACACTTAAGAATCTCTTGCAATCATAGCACTGACTGTCTGGAAATGTTGTGGTTCCTGGTCTTCGGATGTGTTCCTTGTCCTTTTGGACCCTTTCCATGGTGATCAGGGTCTTTGAGATGGAGTGCAAGAAACCCACTAGTCCGGGAATCTTAAATGAGAGGGGCTTTACTTCTGGGGCTTCTTTTCATGAATCCCCTGAATATCTATGCACATTATGAGTCTGGTGCATTTTTGAAGAGGTCAGTGATAAGAAGGATTAGCAGATATTTTTCTAGCCAAGTGCACTAGCTTTATTACTAGGGAACTATTTGCCCCAAATCGATTTGCTTTTCAAACTTGACGATGTGTGCTAAATCCCCTAGGAGACACTGAAAGTCCTTTTTGTCTCACTCCAAGTATAAGCAGCCACCTTCTTGCTTGCTTTCCTATTGGGGCAGCAAGACACGGGCTCTTGGTGCTTGTGGACCTGCCACTTACCACCTGTGTGGCCTTGAGCACATTTCGCAGTCACTCTGAGCTTGTAGTCTCAAGGGTGAAATGGAGCTCCGTGTTTGCCTCATTGAGTCGTTACTGCTAGCAAATGGGATAATGTTTACCAAATGTCTGGAGTAGTACTCAACAAAAAAATCCTTTCAGGGGCGCCTGGGTGGCTCAGTTGGTTAAGCGACTGCCTTCGGCTCAGGTCATGATCCCGGAGTCCCGGGATCGAGTCCCGCATCAGGCTCCCTGCTCGGCGGGGAGTCTGCTTCTCCCTCTGACCCTCCTCCCTCTCCTGCTCTCTGTCTCTCATTCTCTCTCTCAAATAAATAAATAAAATCTTAAAAAAAAAAAATCCTTTCACTTTATTTTCACCTCGAGTGTTTGTGTGTGTGTGCACTTGCGTTGGATGTCTGTGGGCCCCACACACAGACGCATCTGGACACGTAAGATGATATAATGGGAGCCATCTTCAAGTTTCCATTTACATCAAGACCAAGAGTTCTTGAAGAATTCAAATGGAGGGCACCTGGGTGGCTCAGTCGTTAAGCGTTTGCCTTCGGCTCAGGTCATGATCCCAGGGTCCTGGGATCGAGTCCCGCATCGGGCTCCCTGCTCCTTGGGAGCCTGCTTCTCCCTCTGCTTCTCTCTCTCTCTCTTTCTGTCTCTCATGAATAAATAAATAAAATCTTTAAAAAAAAAAAAAGAATTCAAATGGAGAAGAAGCAGGAACTTGATTTGATGAGTTTGACTCAGTAAGACAAACTATATCTACCCTCAGAGAGGTGTAAATTCTGAGAACAGTACAGAGCAGTCACTGAGATTGACTCTGGGCCATCTCCCTTTGCATTTTCATATTGGAGGGAACAAAAAAACCAAAAATCACATTTTAGTAGAAATCTCTGTGAGACATCGCTACACCATTAGCATTTCTTGGATCAACACCTAGCAAAGTACAACATGCGAACAAAATGTAAAAATGTGTCTTCACCCCACTGGGTGCCTGGGTGGCTCAGATGGTTGGGCGTCTGCCTTCGGCTCAGGTCATGATCTCAGGGTCCTGGGATCGAGTCCCGCATTGGGCTCCCTGCTCCTTGGGAGCCTGCTTCTCCCTCTGCCTCTCTCTCTCTCTCTCTGTCTCTAATGAATAAATAAATAAAATCTTTAAAAAAAAAATGTGTCTTCAACCGACTGACTTTGACTCTCTTAAAGCTGGAGTAGCAATGCTTGGTGGAGGCTGCATGGCACTGTTGGGTGGTGGGGGGGCAGGGACTGTCCCGGGTGGAGCAGGGTGTTTCCAGTCCTGATGAGAGTGACAACATGAGTATATGAGGCTGTGTGGGGGTCTTGCGGTTCTGCCCAAAACTAAGTGCTTTAACTAAAAGCCTCATAAGGCTCTAGCACTGGGGCGCCTGGGTGGCTCAGTTAGTTAAGCAACCAACTTTTGATTTCAGCTCAGATCATGATCTCAGAGTTGTGAGATCAAGCCCCACAAAGGGCTCTGCCTGGGTGTGGAGCCTGCTTGGGATTGTCTCTCTCCCTCTCCATCTGCCCCTCCACTCCCCACTCACAAACACTCTAACAAAAAGTAAAATAAGATAAAATGTTTTTTAAAAAATCATTTTTAAAGGGCGCCTGGGTGGCTCAGTTGGTTAAGCGACTGCCTTCGGCTCAGGTCATGATCCCGGAGTCCCGGAATCGAGTCCCACATCGGGCTCCCTGCTCAGCAGGGAGTCTGCTTCTCCCTCTGACCCTCCCCCCTCTCATGCTCTCTCTCTCTCATTCTCTCTCTCAAATAAATAAATTAAAAAAAAATCATTTTTTAAAAGGCTCTAGCTTAAAAGGGGTTAAAAAGCAAAAGAAAAAAACATACAACGACAAAAACAAAAAATAACAAAACCACCTCTAGTGTTCTGGCTTTATACTAACTCACCTGACTTTATAATTTTCTCATTTCTCTGCCTTGTGACAGCACCCTGAATCTCAGTGTTTGAGTATAGGAAGGTGAGAAATGGAAGAAAAGAATTGCATCCAAATCATTCTGTCTTTACACTTACATCTCTGTGTGACTTCTTGATCTCCATGTTCTATTTCACTATAGAAACTTCCCCCAGAGGAGGCAAGGGAGAGTAACTGGGTATAGAGTCGGCTAAATCTATAATTTTATCTCCAAAAGAGTATCTAAATTGGTTTTCACATCAATTACTTTACTTGATCCCAATAACACAAATACCCCAAATCCTGTATCCTCTGCCTAAGAATTAAAGAGAACATCCTCGGGGTGCCTGGGTGGCTCAGATGGTTAAGCGTCTGCCTTTGGCTCAGGTCATGATCCCAGGGTCCCGGGATTGAGTCCCGCATCGGGCTCCCTGCTCTGCGGGGAGCCTGCTTCTCCCTCTGCCTCTCTCTCTGTCTCTCTGTCTGTCACGAATAAATAAATAAAAATCTTTAAAAAAAAAAAAAGAGAACATCCTCCTAGGGCAACATGTACCCAATAGCATTTTTCCAGTTGATTCCACGTGCCAATGGTGGAAAATAAATAATATAATTACGTGCATGGAAATGAGGATCAATGACTTGCTGGGCTCATCAGAAAGGTTTTGATGTTTCAGGAATGATTACTCTAAGTCAAATAACATGTTTACAGTTATATATAGGATCTCAGCCCAACTTTGATTCAACAGTGATAAAGTAGAACACAGAGTCAGCCACCTAGATTATCACATTCCACATTGGAAGGAACTCCTGTTATAACTATACATTGCTTTCTCTGAGTCAACTTTGACTTATCCACATTTTAAGGAAGAATACCAGATAATCTGAACATTTCTCTTTGCCTTTGGATTGTATTTATTCACTTGCCTTTTGCAAACAGACACCCCCACATATTTGTATAACAAATTACAAATAGCTTTTTTTAAGATTTTTATTTTTAAGTAATCTCTATACCCAATGTGGGGCTCAACCTTGCAACCCCAAAATCAAGAGTCACGTGTTCTACAGAATGAGCCAAGCCGGGTGCTCAACAAATAGTTTTTTGTTCCAAAAAAACTACTTTCATGGTGAAGCCGTCTCACTCACATACACACACACATACACGCATCATAATAGGATGACCTGAGATTTATTTTACTAAACATTATTCACACAATGTATGATTCATGGGCTGCTAATGGGTATCTTTACTACACTTGAAGTTTTGTGTTTAAAATACAGTTCCAGAGGTGCCTGGCTGGCTTAGCTGGTTAAGCAACCGACTCTAGGTTTTGGCTCGGGTCATGATCTCAAGGGTCATGAGATCGATGGAGCCCTCCACTGGGCTCCCTGCTCAGCGGGGAGTCTGCTTGAAAAATTCTCTCCCTATGCCCCTCCCCCCACTCACGTGCTCTCTCTTTCTCTAAAATAAATAAATAAACCTCTTAAAAAAATAAAATAAAATACACTTCCAATAAACCTCTAGGAAATAATCTTGCTAGGACAAGTAGGATAGATAATTATCTATAATATTTGATTTTAAGAATAAGCAAGAATATTGTGTCACACGTACCTGTTCTTCTAATACCATAAACTTTATCATTCATGACTGATTTTTTTGGTTAAGAGTCAATCTCATAACAAATTTTGAGTATATAATACGGTATTCTGAACTAGAGTCACCATGCAGTATATTAGATCCCCAAAACTTACTCATCTTATTATAAATGAATTTTTTTTTAAATTATGAATATGTGAGGTAGTGGATATGTTAATTAACTTGATTGTGGAAAAACCATTCACAATCATCACATTAATGATACACCTTAAATATATGCCATTTTTATTTGTCAACTACACATCAGTAAAACTGGAAGACAAAGTTGATCTTGTTTTGCCATTTTTCTAGTAAATAGAAATCCTCCCCTGTAAGTTAGCCTATTTTCACATTTGTCAGATCATGATTTTCTAGATAGGAGAAAACAAAGCATTTTGATTGAACTAGATGCCTGATGGGGATGAAATGGTGAGAACAAATTCAACTATATGCCAGGTGTTGTGCTAGGTTATAGGAGCACAGTGAAGAATGAGAAATTGTCCCTCTTTCAACAAGCTCCCCAAAAGTAAGGAGGCCTGCAGGTGCCTACGTGCAGTGGAAGAAGTGCTAATTTGGTGGTCAGCACGTAGGAAAGATAGCTAGTGGAATAGAAGTCATACCAAAAGCACTTTTACCCAAGAAAATAAATTCTTGGGGGCACCTGGGTGGCTCAGTCATTAAGCGTCTGCCTTCGGCTCAGGTCATGATCCCGGGGTCCTGGGATCGAGCCCAGCATCAGGCTCCCTGCTCCACGGGAAGCCTGCTTCTCCCTCTCCCACTCCCCCTGCTTGTGTTCCCTCTCTCACTGTGTCTCTCTCTATCAAATAAATAAAATCTTTAAAAAAAAGAAAAGAAAAGAAATTGTTGCATGGTAAGTACTATGTTTTATTCCTTTTTGCCACCTCCAGAAATTTAGCATATGTCTTTAATGTGGTAGATACTTAATAATTAACTGTGAAGTAATTGAAAATAATGTCATAATTTCCACCTAAACTAGACCTGAATCCAGTAGTTTGTTCTGAAAATTTGGATTTTTTTAAAAGAATCTTTTTTTAATATTATACTTATTTATTTGAGAGAGAGAAGAAACAGAGATAGCGAGAAAGAACATGAGCGGGGAGGAGAGGGAGAATCAGCCTCCCCATCGAGCAAGGAGCCCAATGTGGGACTCGATCCCAGGACCCTGGGATCACAACCGGAGCCAAAAGCAGATGCTCAACTGACTGAGCCACTCAGGCATCCCAATAAATAAATCTTTAAATAATCTGGAAATCTACTTCTATAGTTTAAAAGAATTTCTGTGAGAAAATAATACCTTTTTTTAAAATCTATTCCATTTCTTTAGCCTTGTATTCTAAATAATTCCTAACATTGGGTCATACTAATTGCATTACTCTAGAAACATGACCACATTAAATGACTAGGTTTACTTACATAAAAGGAAGATAATAGGCCAGCTCAGGGATAGTTCTTACAAATCTACAAATATGCCAAACCTCAGGAGATAGGAAACCCGTGAGGATTACAGGTCTTTATTTTTCCAGACATGCAATATTTGAACTGAGACTAGAAGTCCCAGATTCATTTAAACCTGCTCTTTGTTTGCCATGGTTGTTTAGACACTTAAGGATGAAAAGATATAATTAACGCATCTGTATTCCTAAAGTAAAAAGGATAGGAAAAAGAAGAGGCACTCGGCGTGAGTCTTCAGAGGAGGAAAGTGAGTTTCACTGCTATAATATTCATATGGTATAGGCTTTATTTTTTTTTTTTTAAGATTTTATTTATTTATTTATTAGAGAACGAGCGAGAGAGAAACAGCATGAGAGGGGGGAGGGTCAGAGGGAGAAGCAGGCTCCCTGCCAAGCCGGGAGCCCGATGCGGGACTCGATCCCGGGACTCCAGGATCATGACCTGAGCCGAAGGCAGTCGCTCAACCGACTGAGCCACCCAGGCGCCCCATGTGGTATACGCTTTAGAACACATTCTAATATCAACCCCTGATTATCCTCAGGAGCTCTAGAGGTTCCAATGTTTGCAGGCCACTCAGGCACAGGAATAGAGGGCAGAAGCCATGGGCATTCATCTTGGACTCACCTGTGCTTTGCCCCCTCACCTCCGTCTAAGAAGCCTTGTGTCTAATCTATGAATTAATCTGTGAAATCACCAGCATCTAAAATAGGAATTTTACAAATATATTTATAAAGACCTCGGGGCGCCTGGGTGGCTCAGTTGGTTGAGCGACTGCCTTCGGCTCAGGTCATGATCCTGGAGTCCCGGGATCGAGTCCCACATCGGGCTCCCTGCTCGGCAGGGAGTCTGCCCCTCTCTCTGACCCTCCCCCCTCTCATGCTCTCTCTCTCTATCTCATTCTCTCTCTCAAAATAAATAAATAAAATCTTTAAAAAAAAAAAAAGAGAGACCTTACAATGCACAGAATGTGTTTATGCTTATGTCCTATTTAATTTGCACAATTTTTAAAGTATTTATTATTTTTTACAGATTAAAATATGAACTTCTAAGAGAATTTATGAATCAAATATTAAACCGTAAGTCTTAGGGCACTGGTTGAATTAAATCTTATGGCTCATAGTTGAGTGCTCTTTTTGCCATCTCTGTGCTAACGGTTTCTTTCTTTAAAAAGGGGGCCATGGAGATTTGACAACTAAGTCAGACTTAGAAAAAAACAATTGTGGACCTGTGCTGTCCAATACTGTAGCCACTAGCCCCATGTGGTTACTGGGCATTTCAAATGTGGCTATTTTGACTTTAGAAGTGCGGTAAGTAAATAAGTCAATCAGAGAAATACATGTATCATATGACCTCAGTGATATGAGGAATTCTTAATCGCAGGAAACAAACTGAAGGTTGCTGGAGTGGGGGGTGGGAGGGATGGGGTGATAGACACTGGGGAGGGAATGTGCTATGGTGAGCACTGTGAATTGTGCAAGACTGTTGAATCACAGATCTGTTCCTCTGAAACAAATAATACATTATATGTTTAAAAAAAGAAGAAGAAGATAGCAGGAGGGGAAGAATGAAGGGGGTGGATCGGAGGGGGAGACGAACCATGAGAGACTATGGACTCTGAAAAACAAACTGAGGGTTCGAGAGGGGAGGGAGGTGGGAGGATGGGTTAGCCTGGTAATGGGTATTGAGGAGGGCACGTTCTGCATGGAGCACTGGGTGTCATGCACAAACAATGAATCATGGAACACTACATCAAAAACTAATGATGTAATGTATGGGGATTAACATAAGAATAAAAAAAAACAAAAACAAAAAAACTAATGATGTAATGTATGGTGATTAATATAACATAATAATAAAAATAATTTAAAAAATTAATTAAAAAAAAGAAGTGCCGTAAGTATAAAATACATTAAGAACTTCAAAGATCTGTACAAAAAAAATAAGATAAAATAGTTCATTAGAATTTTTATGTCATAACGCATAGAACCTTAAAACAGGAATTTTTATATCATTACATGTTGAAATGAGTAAATTTTTACATATATCAAGTTAAATAAACTGAAGTATTAAAATTGACTTCAACTGTTTGTTTTACTTTAAAAAAATGGACTTCTGGAATTTCAAACTACCCCGTGACTGCATATATTTCTACTGGGCAATGTTGACCTAGACACCCTTTTGTAAAATACTTTCAATTGTCATAGTTTTATTTTTTATTTTTTTTATTTTTTAAAGATGTTTTATTTATTTATTTGACAGAGACACAGCAAGAGAGGAACACAAGCAGGGTGAGTGGGAGAGGGAGAAGCAGGCTTCCCGCCGAGCAGGGAGCCTGATGTGGTGCTCGATCCCGGGACCTGGGATCACGACCTGAGCCGAAGGCAGACACTTAATGACTGAGCCATCCAGGCGCCCTTCGACTATCATAGTTTTAACAGCACTGTGTGGTGCATTAAAATGTTTAAAAAACTTGTTTTAAGCTACTAAATAAGTTTTGAGTTCCTGAAATTATTTGAGATCTGAATCAGGTCTGAGCCGGTGTAGTATATGATTTTGGAAAGTGGTCAAACACAGTGTACAAAGTTTTAACCCCAGAGTCTTGGAACTTACTATTTAATAGATGGTCAGATAAAGTAGATACTTTTTTTGTGCAATGCCAGCATTGTTCACTCCTACCTGGATTGAAGTATAATTTTATAACATTTCTTCCCTGCAAACACAAAAACATAATACAATAATACATGTACATAATACAATACATGATCACCTAATGCTTTCTGGCACAGAGAAGAAGCAGACAAAGAGGTTCAGAGGAAGAAATAAGAAGGAAGAAAGGTGATTTCAGCTCCAGTAGAGAATAACTGAAAATAGTGCTTCTCACACTTTAATGTGCACACAGATCCTGTGGGGATCTTGCCAAAATGTAGGTCCTGACTCAATTGGTAGGGGTTAGGTTTTGAGATGGTGCATAAATTCCCAAATCTTACAAATATCCAAATGATGCTGGTGCTGGGTCTGTGGACTGCACAATGAGTAGCAGGGACCTAAAACACTGAAATGTGTGGAAAGCAGGAAATATAGGGGAGAGAATCATAACTAACTTCAATAGAAGGCAGATGGGTTCAGGGCCCTGGAATTGAGCTTGTAACAGGGGCAGGATGGAAGACATGTTACTTTGATACAGAGCCCAGTAGGAATTAGGGGAAGTGTGGGAGAATTAGAAATGTGGCCAGACTTGTTGGTGTGCTTGTGACATTCGGGACAGTCTGAAGGCACACATGAGAAAAGATCAAAGGCCAAAACTGAGTATATGTGTCTTCTTGAACATCCTTTGGTATTTCTCTGTATGGTCTCTGTGACTAGACTAGACTTGTGCATGCTGATTGGTAAGGGATGAAGGGAAAGGAAGATTCTGGAGTATTTCAGCAATTGGACAATCTCTCTTTTGCACATGGTTCCCCTATTTCATCCCTCATGATGGGAGAAGAGCAGATGCCAAAGTCATGTGTTGTATAGAGTTTGGAAACCTTCTCAGAGAACAGCTGTCCAGTGTTATGAAGCCTCTTTGTTGGGAAAGAGGGAGGAGGCACCTGCATTCTTGAGAATGCAAGTGGCCAAAGGAAATGTGCCTTGTCCTAATGTGACAGTAATAGATTGAAAGTAGGAGGACATGAACAGTTTCTTGAAGAGCCAGGCAGAAAGGTAGGTCCTGGGCTGGGCAAGTTGAGAAAGTACTAAAACAGATGTCTGAGCAGGGCTCTGTATAAACTGTGGATGAACAGAAGAGTCTAGACAGGGCTCTATGACAGCCCAACGCTCAAAGAAAAATGGTCAGTTTTTCAGAGTTAAGGCCTGGGTTGGCCCCAGAGCAGGCAACTCCAGGTTGTTTGCCTTCTCCTTCCGCTCGAGAAAGACGTGTGAGTGGAAAGTAGGATGCACTACGTGGGAGCCTCCAATGGAAGCACAAATATCTGGGCTGTTTGCATTGCCCAAAGCAGCAGTGCTAGTTGTAAAGAATTCAGTCATGCTCAGTGGCCTTGGTGAGAGAGGTAGGCTTAGTTCACAGGATGGCCAGAAAGTCAGAAGGCAAAAACTGTTTTAGGAGGTTTGCTGTTCTACCATCACTCAGCTTTACTGAAGTGTGTGAAGAATTAACTTCCTACCTGGGAATCAGCTTGTGATTAGATTTAAGATAGAACGAACACGCCAATGAAAACAGTTTCTTCGAATGTTCTGAGCCACGCTAGTGCTAAATATGTTTTGCTAAAAAGTGGGTGGGGGACTCTACCATCAAATAAGTTTGGAAAACATTGTTACATAGCTCCCTAGGAGATCCTGAAATAGTCTTCAGTTCAGAAAACTTTTTAACTTTGTGTAACTCTGGGTGTCTGAGATCGTGGGCTACTTATTCCATGTAACACATATTAACATCTCCCTTGAATTAATATTCTGCTGAACATCCCTGGAAACCTTAATGTGGAAATCACAGTCGACCTTAACAATGAACATTTTCTCTGTAGGAAATCCTGGAGGCAGGCCAGCCCCCAGCAAATGTGTCATTAACAAAAGTATTTATTTTCTCAATCCACAGCCCTTACTTTAAGAACATCTTTGGCAGATTTGCTTTAGAAAGCCTCTCTTTAGCCTGTCTTTAGTCTTCTCTCTGACTCTGGAGTTAAAGGTTTCATACCTGGCTAAAAGAATTTGAGACACTGGAGAGATTGCTAAAGTTTATTTATAGTTCCTAAAACCTATAGTTAAATAGATGCTTACCTACTATGTTATCGGACTTGGAGGGGGGTGGTCAAAGTCCCTGCCCATCAATGGAGGCACAGGCTTGGTGCCAAGGGGATAAGATAACCTTCATTGACCATTTTCATGCTAGAAATACCTGAGCTACAGGGAATCAGAGACAAGCTAGGATTCTTCCTGCCTGATTTGGCACTTTCCTCTCATCTCCACAGATTTCTCGGAAGAGAATGGGCATCAGAAATCATTCCACAGTGACTGGGTTTCTTCTTTCAGGACTAACCAACCAACCCGAGCTTCAGCTGCCTCTTTTCTGCCTCTTCTTAGGGATTTACGCAGTTACAGTGGTGGGAAATCTCGGCATGATCTCAATAATTGGCTTGAGTTCTCAACTCCACACCCCCATGTACCATTTCCTCTGTAGTTTGTCTTTTTTAGATGTGTGCTATTCTTCCGTTATTACCCCCAGAATGTTGGTAGGCTTTTTACGCAGCGACAAAACTATCTCCTATTCTGGATGCATGACTCAGCTATTTTTTTTCTGCATTTTTGTCATTTCTGAGTGCTACATATTAGCTGCCATGGCCTACGATCGCTATGTGGCCATCTGCAGCCCCCTGCTCTACCATGTCATCATGTCCCCTCGGGCCTGCTCTCTGCTGGTGGCTGCTGGCTTCTCAGTAGGGTTAACCGATGCGATGATTCATGGAGGTTGCATCTTAAGGCTGACTTTCTGTGGCCCAAAAGTCATTAAACATTATTTCTGTGACATCATCCCACTTATTCAACTCTATTGTTCAAACACTTACATTGATGAGCTTTTGATCTTTGTCATTGGCGGATTTAACATGGCAGCCACCAGCCTGACAATCATCATTTCTTATGGCTTCATTCTCTCCAGCATCCTCCGCATCCACTCTGCCCAGGTCAGGTCCAAGGCCTTCAGCACCTGCAGCTCCCACTTGACAGCCGTTCTTATATTTTATGGAACTCTCATGTCCATGTATCTCAAACCTGCCTCCAGCAGTTCACTCATCCAGGAGAAAGTGTCCTCAGTATTTTACACCACTGTGATTCCCATGTTGAATCCCCTGATATACAGTCTGAGGAACAAGGAAGTGAAAAATGCACTCATGAAACTCTTAAAAAGAAAAATATCTTTATAATGAATATGCTCTTTAGTAAGATTGATTTATGTATTTATAATCATAATATGGATATGTATGTGTTTATACCCTGACTCTTTAAAAGTCATTTGAAGTGAGGTGAAATTCTATACATAGTTTTATAAATTAGTGTATATATAAATTTAGTATAAGTTAGTAATATCTAAAATGTAATTAATATATGTTTATTAACATTTGTACTCTCCTGAGAATACCTCTTTGTTTCCATCCACAATGTATAAAACAGATATAGGGGCACCTGGGTGGCTCAGTCAGTTAAGCATCTGCCTTCAGCTCAGGTCATGATCTTGGGGTCCTGGACTCGAGCCCCATGGGGGCTCCTTGCACAGCGGGAGTCTGTTTCTCCCTCTCTCTCTGCCCCTCCCCCCCCACTCCTGTGCTCTCTCTCAAATAAATAAATAAAATATTTTTTAAAAATAAAACAGATATAGTTTTATGGAGGAAAAGTCAATAAATTCAAGTAGCAGACAAGTCTTTAACCACAACACAATAAAACTGAAATTTCAGTTTTACCGCGTTGTGGTTAACTTAATAACATTGTATGGTGACAGACAGTAGCTACTTTTGTGTTGAGCATAGCACAACATATAGATTTGTTGAATCACTATGTTGTACACCTGAAACTAATGTAACATTATGTGTCCACTATACTTCAGTAAAAAATTTTGAAAAAAAAGAAGAAAGGAAAAAAAAAAAAGAAGAAAGGTGCATAATAATTGGGAACTACAATACAATCTACCAAAGTTGGTTAATGTTTGCCTTATATATCCTTTTTCTATTCTTTTATTTTTCCCCCCATTTCTGCTTCTGTTTTAGATGTGTCCCCAGTAACCAGAATGGAGTTTGGTTTTTTAACCTAATCCAACAATTTCTGGCTTTTAATAGAAATGTCAAAGTTTCAAGGCTTTGATAGGAGGAATCGATAGGTCCCAGAAACTAAGTGATGTTGTGATGTAGAATGAAATGCAATAGACAAAAGTCACAATGCAAAGAACACACATGAAAGGACACTGTCAGAGAATAATGTCAGTTGGACACTTCTCCATTACCTGTCTAGCTGCTTTGGAAGGTCTCTACCCCTTAGCTTTTGGAAATTACGTTCAGTTAATTTAGAAAATGTCTGTATTCACTTACTGGCACTTAATCACCACTCCAATTCACCAACCTAAGGATTTTTAGGCTAGTATAAGGATTAGGTAGAGACAAATATAATAAATGAAGTAAAAGTCACCTTTTGTAAGTTTTGGCAAGAATAGGAGAATTTTTCTTCATTTTAACAGAGGGAAAAAAGGAAAGTTTATCATTTTCAGAGCCCTGGAAGGATTATTATTGCCAGCATCCCTGGGAAAGGAAAACCAACATCATTTTGTCAATCATTGGGGAACATCAAAAGTTTTCTACATTTTGATTTCCCTAAAGCTCTAAAGCAGGCCACCAAGCTTTTACTAACTGAATAAAACAAAACACCTGGAATAATTCCCCTGGAGTCCTGAACATGTCTATTTGGTATCTCCAACTAAACTTTGTGGTTGTGACTGTTCTTTCAACGCTAAAATTCTTTGATTACAAAATAGTAATTAACCTCTTTCACCTCATATTCCCAAGAGCTATTCTCAACTAAATCCTTGCGAGCAAACAAGAGCTTCAAATATTACTGTTTATTCATGGCCTATTTTCATAGAGGAAAGGACACCTCACATCCTAGATACAGAAAAAAGAGGTAGAGATTCAAAGTTCCATTTATCTTTTAAGGGATTCAGAGTTTTCAGAATAAATACAGAAAACAAGTGGTAATCAGCTTCCAGGTCAATGTAGTGATGGATTTTGTGACAGAACTGTACAAAGATCAACAGATAAAGTAAGTCTCTCAGGGTAGAGAAATACTTCGGAAGGATATTGACATTTAGACCTTGATAGAACTACATGATCCTAAATATCCCTTCCAATCCTGAGATTTTTCTGAATCTAAAACGTTCTGGTTATTCAATTCCTCAAAGTAGCAAAACCAACATTTCCAGGCTTGGAACATGAGGTAACAGTAACATTTCTGTTCTGGTTGAACTAGAGAGCTGAGTCTTGATTCAGCTTTATGTGTCTTATCACTCATTTAGACCATAACCAGAACTTCTCTGACCTTTTCCCTCCTCTCTACAAAAGTGGGAATAAGAGTTTATATTATGCTTATCTCTAAGAATGCAGTCCTTGGGGTCAGAACTCTACTCGAATCTGGCTCTGCACACACTAGCTGTGGGACTCTAGGTAAGTGATTCAACCTCTGTAAATTTCAGTTTTTTCGTGGGCAAAAGGTAGATCACAATACCTACTTCTTACTTCAGAAGGTCATTGAATCTATACATATGAAACAGCAAAGCCTTGAATAAATGGAAACAACTGCCTGGAGAATGTGACAAACTCCAAATCAATCATGGGGATGATTTAATATTCACCTATCAGAAACAGCTCAGAACAAAAAGGTTGTATGGAAACAAAAGCTACAAATCTAAAAATTAGCAAGAAAATACTGCATTTAACAAATGGATGATACATGTTCTTTTCTGATGCCACTTAAATTTTTATAGTGGTAACAGAATGCCTGGTACATAATACCAAGAACTCGATGTATGTTGGCTGGTATCACAGCTATGACTCGAAACCTAAAAGTAGAAATCAAGGCCTTTTGAAGAGATGAGAATAGTGACTTTGTCTGAACAGGCTTCCAGCCGGTACTGGGTCCAACTGGTAGAAGCAACTGGGAAAAAAAGGTATTACCTCAAGTTAATAAAGAATTTTCAAAGGGTCAGAAATCACCAAATATGAAATAAGATAAATGAATTAGCAGTGAATTTCCCACAACTGAAAGATTCTAAATACAGATGGTTTGACTTTTGCTGGGGAAGAAACAGTAAGTTTGTACAATGACCCCGGACAACCAATACTGTGAAGTTTTCCAAGAAATCCAAGTCAGAGGGGGAAAAAAAAATTCCATCACTCAACATTTAAAAGGAATCAAACAAATACAATTCTGAAAAATTAAGTTTCTTTTTATGTTTAAGTATAAAAAATACATGCTTATGGGGTCCGTTTTGAATTGTCTGCAGGGTTTAAGAATATCTTCCGTTTTATTGCTATGACAGAAACAAAGGCTGAAACATGCATATGAGAATGCAGTGTGGCTTACAAGGTCAAATCCTTTTAGGGTCCTCACCCAGATTTTATTGTGGACAGAAGTCCAGGTTCTGTAGAGATCTGTGTTATCACATCTCCACTGCATAGTAATATTTTTACATTTTTATTACTCACGGAGATGGGGTTGACAATATTTTCTTTCTTCATGGTTTATCCTGAATCAGTGCCTTCTTTACTTCCATCCAAGGCTCCCAGTCCTATTTATCTTCTTTGTTTTTTTAGCAAAATATTTATTGAACATTTGTGCCAGGTACTGTTAGTTGTGTGCTGATAAGAACCTGATGTCATTGCAGTCCTTACTATCAACGTAAGCAGAGATAGTTATGGCATTTCCATTTACCAGTGAGAAAATTAAAGTCGCATCTAGAAATCACGGCAATGGAACTCCTACTAGAGCCTTCCAACTGCAAACACACTATATTATATGGCTCAGCTTATACATAAAAGTTGAAGGGAGAAATTATTTGGTTTTTTAAAGACTCATCCACAATTTCAGGGATGTAGGGCTTATGAAAGGATTCTAGAGTAATTTGTATTTACATGAGTTGACCAATGGAAATGAAGGGAAATAGAAACCTTAGTAAGGAGACTGAGACTTGGATTTTGAAAGAGATTGTTAAGAGATAAAGTATTTAATTATTTTCAGATTTTACTCAAAGTTCAGTTACCTGTTTTGTCTACAGTCTAGTCAGCAGGGAACAAGTTTATTTGGCTACAGGGAATATTGACAAGTCACAGGAAACTTGGATAAACTTTGCAAGAGCTGTACCTTAGTAACTAGCAAGAGAAGTCATATAAAATTAGGTTATTTGTATGTTTAATGAATTGTTCATATAAACAGTGACTTGAGCTTGTCACACATACACACAAATATTTTGAAGTTTAAAATATTATAAAATAAATTAATTTATTGACATCTTCCACTACGATGATACTTTGTTCTTACAGTTCTGTGATTTATGTGTGTTGAAGCTGTTTATTAGGTATCTACATATTTAGAATTGTAATAAATTCATGATGGATTGAAACTTTTAAAATCACAGAGTCGACCCTGTCAATTCCTAATGATGCATTTTGTCTTATTGTCTATTTTGCCAATTATTAATACAGGTTCCCCCACTATGCAAAGGTATAGCATTCCTATGAAACCTTTTGTAAACCAAGATAGGATAAAGTGAAGAAGTAATTACCATTAATTTATATGGAAATTTTTTGAGCACCCCTAGATGCCAAAAAATAACCTCTCTTAGACTTTTTCGATACCTTTAGGACACATCTTGCTAATAGATGCACAAAATAAATCAAGATAAAGAACAGATACTAACAGACAAGAGTTCAAAGCTGAGTTCAATGCTGAGAGGCTGAGAGTAGTTCCCTGGGGAAAAGCTTGGTGGCGCCACTCTCTGCTCACTTCAATGGCTGGGCTCCCGGCAAAACACACACAAAAATTCTCATGGGATTTCTGGCTTGCTTTAAGAAAACAAAAACAGGTACCAATGTATGTTGTTCTTGAAAATGAAGTGGCAAAATGGGAACTTTGAAAAAGCGGGGGGCCCTTGCGTAGCCACATTAACTTTCTTTGGGATTAGTATATGTTTGACAAATCTTTTTTTTTTTTTTAAGATTTATTTATTTATTTGAGAGAGAGAGTAGGGGGAGGGTCAGAGGGAAAGAATCTCAGGTTGACTCCCTGCTGAGCACTTGGAGCCTAGTCTCAGGACACTGAGATCATGACCTGAGCCGAAACCAAGAGTCAGACAGACGCTCAACTGACTGAGCTACCCAGGCGCCCCTGACAAATCCTTTTTAAAAATCCTTTTCTTTTCCATTGTTCCACGTTCTTACCTTTTATGTATGTCTCTTATAAATAGAATACAGCAGGAATTGTTTTTTAATATAATATTACGTCTGTCTTTAAAGAATTTAGTTTTTCTTTATTGTAATAATTGATAAATTAGAATTGGTCTCTATAGCTTACTTTTTATTTTTATTTGTCCCAATTTG
The DNA here is from genome assembly GCF_011800145.1 of Mirounga leonina. Lineage (NCBI taxonomy): Eukaryota > Metazoa > Chordata > Mammalia > Carnivora > Phocidae > Mirounga > Mirounga leonina. Next base: position 19,137,570 of record NW_023270387.1, on the reverse strand, counting down.
CTGTTTCTTTTTCCATAATTTTTTCTTTGTTTTTTTTAATTAATGGATTGCTTTGACTGTTGGTACTTATTTGTATCATTGTTATGGTTGAATTTTGTCTTCCTTCTATCACTTTGTCCTTTCTACAAATTTGGAAATTATCTCCTTTGTTTCTATTCTTTCAGTGAATACCCTAGAAAAGTTACTGGGCTTATTTAACTTAAAATCTAAAAGAAAACAATGTTTCATCCCCTCTCAAATGATACAAGAAGGCTTTATCTCCAATTATCCTCTCCACGCTTTTATCCTGTCATCATCCATATACCAATTCTAGCTTAACTCCACAAATTCAACACTGTGATTACTTTTTACAAAGAATTTCTATTTAGATTTATGTACCTTTTCACCATTTTATTTATTTATTATTACTCTTTACATCTTAAAATATTTCCATTATTTTCTTTATGCTTGAATTGTATTTAGAAATTTCTTTATAATTTGTCCCTTGGTAGTAAATTCCTGAAGTTTTTATCTGAAATATATTTATTTTACACTGGAAGATAATCTTACTGGATATCTCACTGTGAGTTGGCAGTTACTTTCTTGCCACACTTTAAAGATATTATTTAACTAATTTTGGCTTTCACTGCTGCTGTGTTGAAGCCAACAGTCATTCTAACTGCTTTCCTATGCTGTTTTTTATATCCTCCCTTTGGTGCTCTGTTTCCCTGTAAATACTCTCCATCTTCACTCTCTGTGTTCTCTCCTACAGGACACCACAGACTACATATGGAAATGTTCCCAGCCCACCATTTTGTTTTGTTTGTTTTAACAAAATTCCTTTGAACACTCATACTTTGCAAGTTTATCTCTCTGTTTCATTAAAGAGAAATTCTTTTGATATATCTTCCTATTTACTAATCTGGGTTTTTTTTAATATTTTTAGAGCGGTGGGGCGCCTGGGTGGCTCAGTCGTTAAGCGTCTGCCTTCGGCTCGGGTCATGATCCCGGGGTCCTGGGATCGAGCCCCGCATCGGACTCCCTGCTCTGCGGGAAGCCTGCTTCTCCCTCTCCCACTCCCCCTGCTTGTGTTCCTTCTCTCGCTGTGTCTCTCTCTGTCAAATAAATAAAATCTTTAAAAATATATATATATATATATTTTTAGAGCAGATGAGATAACCTAATAAGAGGGGGGTTTTTTGTTTTCTTTTTTGAGTGTAGTTGGTCCACAATGTTACATTAGTTTCAGGTGTACCACATGGTGTTGTTGCTGTTGTTTTAAGGTTTATTTATTTGAGAGAGAGAGAGAGAGTGTGGGGCCAGAGGGAGAGGGGAGAGGGAATCCCAAGCAGTCTATGCTGGGTGTGGAGCCCGACATGGGGCTCGATCCCAGAACCCTGAGATCACGACCTGAGCCAAAACCAAGAGTTGGACACTTAACCCACTACACCACCCAGGCACCCCCAACATGGTGTTTTAAATTATATTTAATCAATTGTTCATCCCGTCTCACTTCACTTGAAACAACTGAGTTATTACTTCAACAAAAATCATTTTCTTTTTTTAATTCTGTAAGTTCCTCTGGGTCTTTTTAAAAGTCAACTTGGTAGTTTTTAAAAGCCTTGATATTTTTTGTGACATTCTCACTTTAAAAATTACATCCTACATTTCTTGAAATATTCCATATATAAGTGTACTATATAACATATCCAAGGGATGCCTGGGTGGCTCACTTGGTTAAGCGTCTGCCTTCTGCTCAGGTCATGATCCCAGGGTCCTGGGATTGAGTTCCGCATTAGGTTCCTTGCTCAGTGGGGAGCCTGCTTCTCCCTCTGCCGGCTGCTCCCCCTGCTTGTGCATGCTCTTGCTCTCTCTCTCTCTCTCTTTCTCTGGCAAATAAATAAATAAAATATTTTTTAAAAATAAATAAATAACATATCCAACAATTCCGAACTCTGTTGTCCTTGTGCTAAATCTCTTATTCTATTATTTCTTTTTTCTACTCTCACTTATAGTAATGCAATTGTTAGCATGTTTGGAAATCTTTGTCCAAAAGTTCTTTGCTTCTTAATATCTGGGAATTCTTGGGGAATTTTTCTTCTGGAAGGGATTTGCCTCTCCTCCCATTGTTTGGCATGCCTCACCCAGGGACACTTCACCCTCTCAAAGATGTGGTTCAGAGAGGAAGTCTCAGGATTTGCTTTCCAGCTTCACTGATGTGCCAGTGCTGGAAGATTCATAGCAATGTCTCCATAACAGCATGATCACAGGGTTACCCTGCTCCTCGCTGATGCTTGTTGGTACAAGTCAAATCTTCTGCTTTTGTTCCCTGCTATTTCAGTTCTGTGTTTCCCTCATCAGTTCTCTGTCTTGGCTGATACAGGTCCCAGCCACCCTGATCTTGGCTACCAGGTCTTTATGCTCCAACTCCAGCCACTGAAGCTTTGACACCTGACTGCCTGACCTCAACCCCTCCTACTCTGAGTTCAGTTCCTGTTTGTTTCTTTGTTTGTTATTTAGAAAATGGATCCAGACACCTCCCCTAACTTTTGATGCAACCAACAATGTCTCAGAAAATGTGTCCTATCCAATTCTTGTTGTAGCTTAAGAGAATCATTCAGATCATCATATGCTGGTCAGCCTCGGTACAGGAAGGATATTAGAATTTTTGTCTGATGACTTCTCTTTCCTCAATGAAGTCTGAGATGAGGTTATCAGCTAAGATATCCATATTATTAAAGTTTGAAATGTAACATGTTCAAAATGACTTGAGTGAATTTCAGTTAATTATACCCTTCAGTTAGCTTGAACAGATTTGGATTTAAGGAAATAAAGAGAAGAAATATATGCATGTAATAGAAATTGAAAAGTTAAAGTTTAAAGGGACCACAGAAATATTTTTTCCAACCCATCAACTATGAGGATGGGAACAGAGGCCAAGCAAGGTAATTTGATTTGCTAGAGGCCACATAATACAGTCAGAGAGAGGACTAGGACCACACCGTCTTGAATGTTCTCTCTAGCAAAATTTGGAAGAGATCTTAAACTATTCTATTTCTCTTCATTTGTTTCTTCACCCCTCCAGTAGAAATGGCTCTGAGAAACCAGAGTACCTTGACTGAATTCACATTGGTCTCCTTTCCTGTCATCCAAGAACTTCAAATCTTGCTGTTTGTCATTCTCCTGCTGGTTTATATGCTCACCATAACAGGAAACACTGTCATCATTTCCTTAATATGGACTGATAATCGTCTCCAAACACCCATGTATTTCTTCCTTAGTAATTTGTCATTTTGGGGGCATTTTGTTCACAACTACTATTACCCCAAAGTTGCTAACTTGTCTCTTAGAAGAGAAAAAAACCATATCTTTTGCTGGCTGCATCACTCAAATTTATTTCTCCTTCTTTCTGGGGAGAGTGGAGTTTATCCTCCTGGCGGTGATGGCCTTTGATCGCTACGTGGCCATCTGTAACCCCCTGCGCTACACCATCATCATGAACAGCAGGGTCTGTCTCCTGCTGGTTCTGGGCTGCTGGGCGGGAGCCTTCTTTTCAGTGCTGTGCCCACTATTGTGGTGTCCACACTGCCTTCCTGTTATAGAGAAATTAGCCATTTCTGCTGTGACATTGCCCCTTTGCTGCAGGCGGCCTGCATAGACACTCATTTCATTGAGATGATAAGCTTCCTCTTATCCTCCCTTGTCCTTCTGACTTCGCTGGTGTTCACCATTGTGTCCTACACTTACATCATTTCTACCATCCTGCGCATCCCCTCAGCCCAAGGCCGTCAGAAGGCCTTCTCCACCTGTGCTTCTCACATCGTGGTTGTGTCCATTGCCTACGGGAGCAACATCTTCATGTACGTGAGGCCCAACCAGAGCCACTCGCTGGAGTTTGATAAAGTGACGGCTGTCCTCCCCACAATGGTGACCCCTCTTCTGAACCCCTTCATTTATAGCCTAAGGAATGAAAAGGTAAAAGAAGTTTTGAGAGAAGCAATCCACAAACTTATGTCCTTATGGCACAAGAGAACTTGAACCTTTTTGCACAGGAGAACTTGAAAGTGAGTGTGCTAATCGTGACTATGCTCAACCCTTGGACTCCATGTGGAGAAAAGCATACTTGAAGACCATAAAGTCAAAGATTTGTGGGAATATATAAAAAGGCTTCATGCCACATCAGATACCTGGTATTACAGTCAGGGTCCAGAGTAGGCAATTCAAGCATAGGAAAAATAATACGTTTTATTTTTTTAATTTTATTATGTTATGTTCATCACCATACATTACATCATTAGTTTTTGATGCAGTGTTCCATGTTTCATTGTTTGCATATAACACCCAGTGCTCCATGCAGAACATGCCCTCTTTAATACCCATCACCAGGCTAATCCATCCTCCCACTCCCTCCCCTCTAGAAAATAATACATTTTAGGGCGCCTGGGTGACTCAGTTGGTTGAGCGACTGCCTTTGGCTCAGGTCATGATCCTGGAGTCCCTGGATCGAGTCCCGCGTCGGGCTCCCTGCTCAGCGGGGGGTCTGCTTCTCCCTCTGACCCTCTTCCCTCTCGTGCTCCCTGTCTCTCATTCTCTCTCAAATAAATAAATAAATAAATAAATCTTTAAAAAAGAAAATAATACATTTTCAACCCTATTGTTGCACTCTCTCACATACAAAATATCATGAATTAATGTAAAATACTTAACTGAAGTCAGAAGACCTGAATTTTAAGCATGGCCCTATTTCTTTTTTATCACACGACACTTACATTATCTGAACTTTCATTTTCTCATTGTTAAAAGTAGGAAATATTTTACATTTTACACTCTTTTTCCTTTTTTCTTTTTCTTATTATAGTCTTAACCTTATGGCCTAAGAAATACAACCACAGATAATTGTAAGTTCATGCTTTTTCTAGGTATTAAGGTAATGCAAGATGATTGGCTTCATCCTTGACAGCTGAATACCCTAGAAAATAATAGTAATAATAATAACAACAAAAACAAGGAAGAGCAGTAACATATCCCAGGGTTTGTGCAGTTTACTTAAATATGAACTTAAATGTTGATATACATGGAATTTATAAGAATATTTATTTTAAATCACCTGAGCTCAAAATCCTAATTCCTGGAAGGAGGATCTGATTGGTCCAATTGAAGTGAGATATCCTCTCCTGATTTATCTCTTTGTTAGAGGAAGAGTGGCAAGGGGCTAATTTGCCCTCTGTCCTTACCACCACTGAACTCATGCTATGCGACAAGGAATCTTAACGACAGTGTAAAAATAGGAACAAGATAATAGGCATCCTTAAGATCAAAAAAGTTGTGACTAGTGTGGTCATTAACCTTCTAGCTACACGAACAATGACTGAGACCCGAAATTGGCATAGAATCTCTCATGGAAAATCAGAGAAAGTGCTACCTTAAGAATGGACTCAGAATATTATAAAAGAACATAGTCCATCATAAGATATTGTAGCGAACAAATGTTTAAAGATCCGAAGAAGGTAGAACAGTATCACCAGGAATGAAGCAGTCATATAATGAAGTGCTCTGCACTCATTATCAGACGCTAAATAAGATAAGATTTGGGAGGTTACAGTATTGGCTTCCTATTGCTTGCATAACAAATTTAGCAGCTTAAAACTACTCAAACTTATCATCTGACCAGTCTGTAGGTCACACGTCCAATACAGGTCTCTCCAGGCCAAATTCAGCAGGCTGCGTTCCTTTCTAGGGGCTCTAGAGCAAAATCCATTTCCTACTCATCTGAGTTGACAGAATTCCCTTCCTTGAAGATGTGGGACCAAGGTCCTGTTTTCTTGCTGGCTATCAACCAAGGGCCATTTCCATTTCTAGAAGGTACTTCAGTTCTTGGCTCATGGCCCGCCTTCCTCCACCTTCAAAGCCAACCATAGTGGGGCAAGTACCTCACAAGTTTCAAATCTCTCCTCCTCCCATCTCCTCTCTGACTTGGCTGACAAAGTTCTCCACTTTTAAGGACGCAGTTGATTGGATTGGGCCCACCCTGATATCCAGGATAATATCAAGGACTCAAGGTCTTTTTTCTGAATTACATGTGCAAAGTCCCTTCTGCCAAGTAAAGTAACATAATCACAGATTCTGGGGATTAGGACATGAATATCTTTAGGTGCCATTACTCTGCTTGCCAGCATTACATTGCTAGTGGTAATGATCCAAGAAAGAAAAAATAAAGAACAGAGCACAACAGGACTTTTTAAAGCCAATACTCAATCCTCAACTCTTTCTAGCTGTCATCACTTACAATCAGAAGAATTTACAAATCCCAGAATCTGAAGAGACTAGTGAAAAGCAGCAAAAGATCTGGGAAACACGTATTTTAAATTAGCTATGTTTGTTTTTATTTAAGTCATTGTTAGGTAAAGATGAATATTGTCCCTGTGTGCTCTTTTCCTGTTTTCCATGAGTTCCCATATTACTCAAAAGCTCCAATCTGGTATCATTAACACAGAAAAGAATATCCTGAACAAATAAGAGAATTTAAGCATAATTTTGGTACCCATCTATACTGGCCCCAGGTTGGGCCAGGCTTGAAATTGGAAGTATAAAAAGACTTCATAAACTCTGAAAAATAACATAAATATACTGCTTTACTTTGAATGTTGATTATTATTCTTATGATCAACATTGTTATAATACAGGATAATACAGGATAGTATCAGTTTCTACATTGATTCTAGTTAGTTACTTGTCCCAAATTTGGGGACACCTGAAAAGTCTCTTCCTTTTCCCATACTCAACTATGACTAGGTATTTTAAACTACTCTTTTTCGATATGGGGGATAAAAAGGGAAACAGATCCAAATAACCTGTAGAAATTTCAAACAACATCCACTTGCTAGATAAACTATATTCTTCCAACTATGGACAAAGGGCATCCCAACCAGAGAATCACTGTTGTATGTAGTGAATTCAGTGATCCTTCCTCTTGCCTGCTAATTCTCACATATTCCTTCCTCCTGACTCAGTTGTAATAAAGTGTTCAGTAACGGGCGCCTGGGTGGCTCAGTTGGTTAAGCAACTGCCTTCGGCTCGGGTCATGATCCTGGAGTCCCGGGATCGAGTCCCGCATCGGGCTCCCTGCTCGGCAGGGAGTCTGCTTCTCTCTCTGACCCTCCCCCCTCTCAGGCTCTCTATCTCATTCTCTCTCTCAAATAAATAAATAAAATCTTTAAAAAAAAAAAGTGTTCAGTAACAACAACTACGAACATATGTCTCAATTACCTCACAAGATTCTCAAAGGCTGCAGTGGAATATACTAAATTATTTATTATCAGTGGTCAAGAGTTTAGCTAAGCTACTCCGTGGTATTGCTGCCTTGGCCCCCATTTGGCCGAGGAGCCTGCTGTGACTTTAAACCATTATTAGTCCCCTCATGCAAGCACATGCCCCAGATAGCAGCCGGCAGAGTCATAAACACATGTAACTTTCTTTTTTTTTTTTTTTAAGATTTTATTTATTTATTTGAGACAGAGAGAATGAGAGAGACAGAGAGCACATGAGAGGGGGGAGGGTCAGAGGGAGAAGCAGGCTCCCCGCCGAGCAGGGAGCCCGACGCGGGACTCGATCCAGGCACTCCAGGATCATGACCTGAGCCAAAGGCAGCCGCCCAACCAACTGAGCCACTCAGGCGCCCCACATGTAACTTTCTGACATGACCTCCCCAACAGCCCTTGTGCTCAACCATCTTTCCCTCCTGCCAGTACTTTCCCTTTATGGGTGCCCCAGTGTAACTTACCAAAACTCGCTCTTTTGGTTGCAATTGACTACCTGGCCTTGGTGGCCCGGGAACCCCAAAGCCCTCCACCCATAGAATCTAATGAAGACATTGTGCCCCAGGGCCTGCTTCTCTCTCTGTACTCTCCCCCAAGTCTGCCCCCTCCCCCTACCCAGGCATGCCAGGTACTCCTCCAGGACCAGTGAGTAATAAGCTCTGTTGTAACTCCTCTTGTGGCCTGTTGAACTGCAGCCCACCATCTGGTATCCTCTGCTCCACTTAAGAAATGTTAACTTGACAAATTAATTACAAGGTGGTACAACCACATATGACTATTTGCTTCATTCTTGAAATGTACTAAAAAGTAGTTGTGTGTGTGTCTGTGCGCATGTGTGGTACATTTCAGAAGTATGTATTTCTTTTTGAACTTTAAAATCTTTTATTAAAAAAAAATCCTTTATCATCCTGGACTGCTGGCCCACCCCAAGGATATTGTTTAAAGCTAACTAGGGATTCCTTCATTAATATGTTTTCTTACTTTTAGCATTTGGCAGAAAGTAAGCCCCCTTTTTAAAAAGATGATAATGTTGAAATTGATAATGTATAAGCTCTTTCTAGTTATAAAAATTTTAGTAATTAATATATTTTCACCCTTAACCTATTTTTGCTTTTTGGTTTTTTTTAAAGATTTTATTTATTTGAGAGAGAGACAGCAAGAGAAAGCATGAGCAGGGCGAGGGGTGGGGGAATCAGAGAAGCAGGCTCCCTGCGCAGGGAGTCCAATGCGGGGCTGGATCCCAGGACCTTGGGATCAGGACCTGAGCCGAAGGCAGACACCTAACCGACTGAGCTCCCCAGGTACCCCAGGTTTTTTAGCCATTCTGAGTACAGATCTTGAAAAGAATTGACCATCATATAACCACACAATGTAAAAGAGAAGAACTTGAAATGACATGTCAAAAGAATACTATATACAACCAATAAATAAAATATCAAGTTATTCTAATACTATTAGTACTTATATAGTCTCTTCATGTGCAGACATACATGTATATACCCTCCTGATGTAGAACTGAACTCAGAGTCATCACCTGACTTTAGGAGTGTATACAAAAAATGCAGTGTGTCGTTTTACTTATTTAGGCAAACACATTGCATTCTGTTTAGGCAGCAGTCACAAGAGTGACTATGAAAACACCTCTATGTGGGGCGCCTGGGCGGCTCAGTCAGTTGAGTGTCTGACTTTTGATTTCAGCTCAGGTCATGATCTCAGGGTCCTGGGATCAAGCCCCACACAGATCAAGGCTAAAAAGAAACTAGCTCTCAAGCCACTAAAAAAAAAAAAAAAAAAAAAAAGGAGGGAAACTTAAATGCATATTACCAAACAAAAGAATTAATTTGAGGGGCGCCTGGGTGGCTCAGATGGTTGGGCGTCTGCCTTCAGCTCAGGTCATGATCCCAGGGTCCTGGGATCGAGTCCCACGTCGGGCTCCTGGCTCGGCAGGGAGTCTGCTTCGCCCTCTCCCTCTGCCTCTCCCACTGCTCATGCTCTCTCTCTCTCTGTATCTCTGTGTCTCAAATGAATAAATAAAATCTTTAAAAAAAAAAAGAATTAATTTGAAAAATCTACTTCTCCATGATTCCAACTCTGCCATTCTGGAAGAGGCAAAACTATGGAGTCTATAAAGAGCTCGGTGGTGATGTGAATGGAGGGAAATCAATAGGCAGAGCACCGAGCATTTTTAGGGCAGTGAAATACTCTGTATGATACTGTAATGTTGGATACACATTATTATCCATTTGTCTACACCACAGAATGTACAACACCAAGAGTGAGCCCTAAAGTAAACTGTGGGCTTTGTGTGATGTGACAGTTAAATTCATCGGTGGTAACAAATGTACTGCTTTGGCGAGGGATGTTGGTCATGAGGGAGGCCATGCATGCAGAGGGGCAGTGGGTATTTAGGAAATCTTTGCATCTTCCTCCCAGTGTTGCTCTAAGAAAATAAAGTCCTTTAAATAAATAATGGAATTGCGGGCGCCTGGGTGGCTCAGTTGGTTGAGCGACTGCCTTCGGCTCAGGTCATGGTCCCGGGGTCCTGGGATCGAGTCCCGCATTGGGCTCCCTGCTCTGCGGGGAGCCTGCTTCTCCTCTCCCACCCCCCCTGTTTGTGTTTCCTCTCTCGCTGTGTCTCTCTCTGTCAAATAAATAAATAAAATCTTTAAATAAATAAATAAATAATGGAATTGATATTAAGAAAAAGTATCTTTCAAAGAAAAAGAAATGCTTAATATACCCTTCCTGTATCAACAGTGAACAGTATTAACACAAGAGTGTAAAAAGTCAGTTTGTTCAATCAAAAATTATGATATCTCTGTACAGGAGATATAGGATAAAGAAAAAATGACCAAAGAACTTAACACTCATCTTTCATAACAGGAATTTATTAGACAATGTGTTAAGTTTGATAAATTAAGAAAGAAGGATATAAGCATTTATTTAAAAATATGTAGATAACATTAGAAGAAACAAAAGTGAGTTTTTTTGAAGATTTTATTTATTTATTTGAGAAAGAGAATAAGAGAGAGAGAGAGCATGAGAGGGGGGTGGGTCAGAGGGAGAAGTAGACTCCCCGCTGAGCAGGGAGCCCAATGGGAGACTTGATCCTGGGACTCCAGGATCATGACCTGAGCCAAAGGCAGTGTGCTTAACTAAACTGAGCCACCCAGGCACCCCACAAAAGTGTTTAAATAATTCCTTATAAGAAAAAGGGCTAAGAGGTAGAGAACAGAAGGAGGAAGTGACCTCTCTTTTTCTATGCAAAACTTTTAATATTCATTCACTTTTAACTATATAATCTGTTTAGTTTAAAAAATGAAAATCAGGGGCACCTGGGTGGCTCAGTTGGTTAAGTGACCAGCTCTTGATTTCGGCTCAGGTAATGATCTCAGGGTGGTGAGATCGAGCCCTGCGTTGGGCTCCACGCTCAGCACAGTGTGCTTGGGATTTTCTCTCCCTCTCCCTGTCCCTCCGCCCCTCCCGCTTGTGCGCTCTCTCTCAAATAAATAAATAAATAAATAAATCTTCAAAAAAATGAAAATCAATTTTAAAACAATGGAAGGAAAATGAGACTGGAGGAAAGAAGAGCTTAGCTCCCAACCAGGAGAACATGGAAGGAAAGATGCCAACACGCCCAGAAATTCTCAGCTCACAGTGACAGAGCACAGAGTACTTAGAGAGCCAAGAGGACTTCATCTTGGTAGAACGGAAAAGTGATTCAAGTATCTGAGTTGCTGACACTTAACTCACTTGAGATAAGCAGAGGGACATTTGACTTTTGGCTAAAACAGTGAATGTGAAGGCTGATGCGAAGAGTCAAAGCAGTAGCTTTCAGGTACTTAGTGATCCGAAGGAGAACAGGAATCCCGTTGCCAGAGCAGGAGCTAATATGGACTCACCGAGCGTGTTCCTCCACCGTGGAAACTGACTTTTGTAGCAATACCCCTGTCATATACATGCGGACAAGAGGAACACCAGTCCACAATGACCCACCTGGAAATACTTCAAGTTGAGTTTCAGTTCTCCTGAAGGGTAGAGCACAGAGGAGAGAAAAAGAGAAACGACATCAGTATGTTAACTCTGATGATCTCCCTAAGAGGATTTTAATGGATTGTATTTTTGCCTTCATAGTTTCAGACTTCTCTTCACATATGTATGAGCATGAACTATGTAAAGTGTTCAAATTTTTCAAAACGGTCACTGCTGTTTCACATGAGTCATTACCCAATTGACCTTAGGGCAAAATGGAACCTCAATCGAACTTGGTTCTTGCCTATAACTTGAGGAAGGGTTGGGGGCTATTCCTGAAATGTTGTTTTATCAAAACATCATCCAGCTAGTAGGTCAATGAGTCCTTCCCAAAACAATTTCAATATATTCAATCTATCTATCTGCCTATTTCATAAAAAAGAGAAGGAAAATTCTATTCAAGGAAAGAAAGTCAAATGTCCAGGAAGATATCATAGAAATAGTCTGTAACAGAATGTCTGACACAAAAGACGGATCCAGTCCATAATGACTGAGTGAAAGATACATTAGTGGATATATAAAGAGAAGAAAATAAACGATCTTAAAATTATTGCTCTAGAAATCTTAATGTAACGAAGAATATTTAAGGCAGGCAGCACATGCATAGACAAAACAGCATGACCAAAGTTGCAAAATTCCTCACAGGTCATATTTCCTGATGGTTCTGAATTTGTTATAGCACAACAATGTAGAATTACTTCATTAGGCTCTGCTCTTCTGGATTCCTTTTCATTTTTGCTCTTCACCTTTTTCCCTTGGTAATTATCCCTTACATTCACTGTTCTCTGGCTCACCTGAGTCCACAAGGAATAGCCTGGAAGAGGTTGAGGAGTTCAAGAATTCAACATGTGGTGTTTGGGTTCCTGTAGTTTCAGAGTTAGAATGGGAGATACAAGCAAAGCAATTAAAATGACAGCATCAGAAATAAAAATCAAATAAGTTCTACTGGGAAAATTTATTGCCAGAAGAAAAGGCACACATATTCACAAATTTAAATTTTCTCATGAAAGTACAAGTTCACAGACTCCTTAAATATGTATGAGCCGTCTATAAACTCGGGGTTAAGTAGCTTAATTCTAGACCAAAGTGTATGTCTCCATATATCTTTGTAGATGAAGGCCTATCACAAGTTCAGTTATAAATCCAACAGCAGTCTTTCTTGGAGGGGTGTTCCAGGAACAAAGCTACCACATTTTAAGGAACACACGAGGCGTTGCGACTTCTTCCTTCAAGCACCGATCCCCAGGGACTTGCTGAGCTTTAAGCTCATTAAAATGCACTTACCATGTGCACCTGCAGGGCAACCTGTTACAGCCACCTTTGCTTCATTCTGTGTCACTTTTGTTAACCCTATAGTGATAATATCATCCCCACTTTATAGATGAGCTAAGTGAGGCGCTGAGAGATGAAATAACTGTCCCAAAGGGACTCAGTGAGCAAGTGGAGTCAAACCATGGGTCTGACTTTAAAATCCATCTTCCTGCCTCTTACATCCCACTGTTTCCCTCTGTGGTAAAAACTGCAGGAAAGCTATTTGCAGTGAGTCTCTCCCACAGATACAGATAGAAAATCAAAGACAAGGAATGAGAGGACTTTAGAGAGCATCCCTCTCAAATATTTCATTTTACAAATGAGAGAGCTGAGGGTAGAATTTTCAAGACCCAGGTGGTAAGAGAGCCAGAACCAGAACTGTTCTTTTGTTCGCCAATTTAATATTTCCTTTATGGCATCGAGCCTCCCATTCAGTCCACATTTATTAAACACTTATTAAATGTTAAGAGAGAGTTCTAGAACTATAATACAGAAGATAAAAAATCTATAATGGGGTGGAGTTAGGAGAAGGAAAATTGAGGAAAACACTAAAGAAAATTTGGGTTCAATGTATCTGTTATAAAATCACACTCTTGGCTTGTCAGTAAATGAAGAAGTTTGCTCTATACCAGAGACCGCCCCTCCCACATTTTATCCCCATGATATGGGACTCCTTAAAAACAAATCATCTTATTTTTCTAAAAGTTTAAGAATAAGGGATTTGTGTTTTGCTGGCTGGGGTATTGAAAGTGGTGAACACAGAGAATAATGTTTACATGGCAACTATTTAGAGGCAATCATGAGATGCCATCCTATCTAATTTACCACTATTCCCATTTATTATTTCTTGTGTATTTTCTCACCAGAACTCCCTCTAAACTGCTCCCAATTTACATTTCTGTTTATCCCAAATACAACACAACACACACACACATACACACACATACACACACACACATGGCTGGAGAGAAGTGTTGCACTTCTCAGTCTTCAACCCTTCGGTGAGGAAAGGAGCTCTGCCTTAGGAATGTGGGGATGGCTGAAAGCAAGATTCCTGATACGGGACAGATAAGACTGACAGTAACTTATTAGTCACATATGCTTACGGCTGAGGGAAGAGGACGCCACATACCATGCAGGACCACATGCGGGATGCACTCAGAGGCAGAGTGAACAACTGCTTAGTTGGCAGGAACCAAAACCCTTTTGGGATTTTTGTTTGTTTTGGTTTTGGTTTGGTTTGGTTGTTGTTGTTTTTAAATTTTTATTTAAATTCCAGTTAGTTAGCATACAGCTTAATATTAGTTTCAGGTGTACAATTTAGTCATTCAACACTTCCATACAACACCCAATGCTCATCAGGACAAGTGCACTCCTTCATCCCCATCACCTATTTCCCCATCCCCCCCACCCACCTCCCCTCTGGTAACCATCAGTTTGTTCTCTTTAGTTAAGAGTCTGTTTCTTGGTTTGCTTCTCTCTCTCTCTTTTTTCCCCTTTGCTCATTTGTTTTCTTTTTTTTTAAGCTCAATCTTTTTTTTTTTTTAAGATTTTTTATTTATTTACTTGTCAGAGAGAGAGAGAGCACAAGCAGGGGGAGCGGCAAGCAGAAGGAGAAGTAGGCTCCCTGCTGAACAGGGAACCCAACGTGGGACTCGATCCCTTGGGATCATGACCTGAGCTGAAGGCAGATGCTTAACTGACTCAGCCACCAGGCATCTCACATTTCCTTTGTTCCTTAAATTCCAAATATGAGTGAAATCATATGGTATTTATCTTTCTCTGACTGATTTCACTTAGCATAATATCCTCTAGCTCCATCCATGTTGTTGCAAATGGCAAGATTTCATTCTCTGTTATGGCTAAGTAATATTCCAGTGTGTATGTGTGTGTGTCTGTGTGTGTGTGCACATTCATCAGTCTTCTTTACCCATTCATCAGTCAGTTGAGGACTGAGGTCTGGTTGAGAGGGGAACTAAACAAATGGGGGTCTTTCCTCAAGTGGGGGAGTATATCTGGCAAAAGTAGGGGAACTTAGTTAGGGCTTTGGGCCCCTGGGAGGCTCAAAGATGTCAAGACTACACATAAAATAGTAGGCATTATAATATATCTCCCCAGTGTTACTTGAAATATATTTTATTTAAAATATATTTTAAAATATTGCCCACAGACTCTTGTCTTTATACAAGCTTCCATTTTGGAGGTGTTCATTCCACTGCAAGGAATTATATATTCTCTTTCACTCTCTTCTTTCTCTCCTTCCCTCTTTCTCTTCTCTTTGTAGGAATACGTATATTTGTAGAAAAATATATTTTATGAATATATATTTGAAAAATATATGTAATACACACACACACACACATTTTTACAAATATCATATATTAGGAGAAAGGTTGATAAGAAAAAAATGGGGTAATCCATAGGCTGGAGATCTAGGTAAGGCCATGCAGTATGTGTTTAGGAAATAAAACTATAGAATTGGGAGATTGTGGTCCACTATTGGTACCTTGGATTTTGGGATTTCAGAGCTTGAGTAATTCTATCTACAGGCAACACCCAGGTCATAATAATGGAGCTGATGGTTTAAAAGGAATGCAGGTGATACTTATTGGAAGGAAGATCAAGAAATTCAAATTTTAGTATATTTTATGAGCTGTTCACATAGATATTAAGGTTTCCTACAATGATAGCAATCCTTAGGATGAAGTGGAAGACCACGAACCTCTAAAAAAGTCTTTACTCAATGTGCCACCAATGGTTTTCATGTTTTGAAATTCAATTTAAAAGACCTCCCTCATTGTCTTACCTGAACACTCCATGGCCATTGTTTACTTCTTCCTTGAAACTCAGGTAATAAAGGGCAGAAACAAAGAAAACTTACAAGATTGTGTAAGATAAGCCCTGGGGAAGTTTTATCAAAAACCAGAGGAATGGTGATTTGAAAGTGGAAATTGGGAGCAAAAGAACACTGCCAACAACAGCAACAATAATCCTGAGCCCATTCCTCCAGCCCTCTGGAACATGGAGGGGAGGCATGCTTGCTTGCAGGAGCTTCAGGGCTATCAGTGTCCTCAAGTGAAAGTCAGATTCATGTTCAGATAAACAGTTACCATGTTTTGGTTAAGAAGAGAATGTTTACAAGAGTTTTGTTGAAAAATATATAAATATTAGAGACTACAGTGGATGCTTGAGCAAGCTTGCAGCTGTGGGATAAAGTCAGGAGGTTGGAAGAATAGAGTTGAACTGGGCTGAGTTCAGTCCAAGGGCTTATCTTTCTGAACAGGGCCATGACAGGAAAAAGTGTAATGGAATTTACTATAGCTGTCTGGAATCTTTAAAATGTAAACTACATCACATTCAAACAAAAATTTGTAGGCATACAAATGGACACAGGAGGGGATGCTCAACATCACTGATCATCAGGGAAATACTAGTCTAGATATCACCTCACACTGGTCAGAATGGCTAAAATGAACAACACAGGAAACAGCAGATGTTGGCGAGGCTGTGGAGAAAGGGGAACCCTCTTACACTGTTGGTGGGAATGCGAACTGGTGCAGCCACTCTAGAAAACAGTAAGGAGGTTTCTCAAAAAGTTAAAAACAGAAGTACCCTATCAGCAATCGTGATATTATGTACTTACCCAAAGGATACAAAAATACTAATTCAAAGGGATAAATGTACCCTGATGTTTACAGCAGCATTATCAACAATAGCCAAATTGTGAAAAAAAAATCAAATATCCATTGATGGATGAATGAATAAAGAAGATGTGTTACGTATATACAATGGAATATTACTCAGCCATAAAAAAGAATGAAATCTTGCCATTTGCAATGCCATGGATGGAGCTAGAGAGTACTATGCTAAGAGAAATAAGTCAGTCAGGTATTTAAACATTCTTATTTTTTAATTTTTCTTTGTATTCTAGTTTAAATAATTTATACGAAGTGCTCTTTCAGTTCACTGATCCTTTCTTCTGATAACACCATTGAATGGATTTGTTACTTTTGAGAGTGTGTTTTTTGCTTCTAGCATTTCATTAACCTTATTTTATTTTATTTTATTTTATTTTATTTTATTTTATTAAGATTTTATTTATTTATTTGACAGAGAAAGACACAGCGAGAGAGGGAACACAAGCAGGGGGAGTGGGAGAGGGAGAAGCAGGCTTCCCGCCAAGCAGGGAGCCCAATGTGGGGCTTGATCACAGGACCCTGGGTCATGACCCGAGCTGAAGGCAGACACTTAATGACTAAGCCACCCAGGCGCCCCTCATTAACTTATTTTATTTTTTTAAAGATTTTATTTATTTATTTGACACAGAGAGAGATAGACACACAGCGAGAGAGGGAACACAAGCAGGGGAAGTGGGAGAGGGAGAGGCAGGCTTCCCACTGGGCAGGGAGCCCGATGCGGGGCTCAATCCCAGGACCCTGGGATCATGACCTGAGCCGAAGGCAGACGCTTAATGACTGAGCCACCCAGGTGCCCTCATTAACCTAATTTTAAAATTGCCCATCTCTCCGAGGAAATTTTATGTCTTTTCATGAATGTTTTCTACCCTTTTCACTAAAATTTCTTCTACAGATGTATTGTAGTTAGTTTGAAGTTCTTGTCTAAGAATTCTAGCATCTGGGAGTACATTCTTACTGACTATACTTTTTTCTTAATTTGGGATTATTTTCTTGTTTATTTCCATGTCTCATGTTTTACCATTTTATGGTCAACATTATGGTAAAAGATCATGAGAGACCAAAGTAGATAAAATGTATCCAAAAAAGACCATTCCTCTTTCTCTGTCAAGTCAAGGCTTTGGGCTTATTGATTTTCTTTGTGATTTTTCTCCATTTCATTTTATTGGTTCCTCATTTTTGCTATTTCTTTCTTTTTGGATTAATTTGTTCTTTTTTTTTTTTACCAAATTATTAAAGTGCAAGTTTATATCATTAATGTGAGACTACTTTTTTTCCAATCTAAGCTTTTAATGCTATACTTTCTCTTTAAACTTTCCCTTACCTGTAACAATTTTGTTATATTGTGTCTTTCTTTTATTTATTTTTTTTACGATTTTATTTTTTAAGCAATCTTTACACCCAAGGTGGGGCTCAAACCCACAACCCTGAGATCAAGAGTCATGGGCTCCCCTGACTGAGCCAGCCAGGCGTCCCTGTGCTTTTATTCTCATCCAATTCAAAATATTTTTAACTTTCCCCTCTGACTTCCTCTTTGGCCCCTAGATTATTTAATGACTTTGTTTCTAATTTCCAAATAGTTTGGGACTTCATACATACCCCCTTTGCTAATTAGTTTAATTCTGTTTTGGTCAGAATATATTTTGCATAATTTTAAATTCATGATCTTTCTCCTTTTTAGTATGACTATTGCTATTTTGAGTATATTGCTGCCTGAATAAAAGACTATTTCCTTAATCTTCTTTTCATCTAGGTGAAACTATGTGACTAATTCTGGCCAAACAGATGCAAGCAGAATTTTTGAGTGGGTCTAGTAAGGTTTCTCAAAAAGGAGGGAATGATCCTTTCCTCTCCCTTTTTCCTTCTTACACTTCTGGGAGTTAACATGTAATAGCTGGAGTTCCAACAACCATTCAAGACCACAAGTTGACCTTGAGCATGGAAGTGGCTTGTGAGGATGATAGAGCAAAAAAATAAGGGTTTTCCACTCATGCTATGCATGCATAAAGACAGTTTTACCTTTTCTTCGTTCTTTATGCCTTTTAATTTTTTTTCTTTTTTTACTCCACGGGCTAGGCTTTAATGGGTAATATTTATTTACTTATTATTTTTTAAAGATTTATTTATCTATTTTAGAGAAAGAGAGGGAGCATGTGCTGGAGGGACAGAAGGAGAGGGAGAGAATCTCAAGCCAACTCCATGCACCAAGGCTCAATCTCACCACCCTGAGATCATGACCTGAGCCAAAACAAGATTCAAACACTTAATCAACTGCACCACCAGGCACCATATTTTTTTTATTTATTTATTTATTTATTTATTTATTTATTTATTTATTTATTTGAGAGAGAGAGAGCAGGAGAGGGAGGGAGGGCCAGAGGGAGAGAGAGAGAAGCAGACATCCCACTGAGAAGGGAGCCTGACATGGGGCTTGATCCCAGGACCCTGAGATCATGACCTGAGCCAAAGGTCACGCTTAACCGACTGAGCCACGCAGGCACCCCCAGGCACCCCGTTTTAATGGATAGTATTTAATAGAAATGGTGACACAAGCACTATATTTTTATTTGTTATTTTAAGGGGAATATGTGTCACAATCAAGAATGATGGTTTTGAATGTGTTAGATACTGTTTATCAGATTAAGACAATGTCCTTCTAGACTTAGTTTGCAAGGAAGTTTTATAATTAATGGAGGTCGAATATTATCAGCTATATTCTGCTTCAATTATAAGGAAAAATAATTTGTGTTGACATGCTAAATCACGGTTCCTGATTTTCTGATATCAAAAAATTTTTGCATTCCTAGCATACACCCAACTCTTTTACACATATCTGAATTCTGTTTGCTAGTATTTTCTTGAGGATTTTTTTCATCTAGATTGATGGTTGACATTGGCCTATACTTTTCATTTCTCATAAAATCTGCTGTTGGGATCTAAGTTAAAGTAGCCCTTAAAATTAGTAAGAGAGTATTTTATATTTAAAAAATTCTGTTGGTGATGGGGCGCCTGGGTGGCTCAGTCGTTAAGCGTCTGCCTTCGGCTCAGGTCATGATCCCGGGAACCTGGATCGAGCCCCGCTTCGGGCCCCCTGCGCAGCGGGAAGCCTGCTTCTCCCTCTCCCACTCCCCCTGCTTATGTTCCCTCTCTCGCTCTTTAAAAAATAAAATTCTCTGGTGAGTTATAAGTTCTTCAATAATTTGGTAAAGTCACTTGTAAATTTATCTGAGCCTGGAGTTTAAGTAGGGATATAAGAAAATAATTTATTGAGGTTTAATTTATACATAAAAGACACCATAATTTCAAAGTTAGTTCAAAGGTTTTGATGATGATATATGACCATAAACCACTGGTTCGAACAAGATATAGAACATTTTAATTATTCCAGATAATTCCCTCATGTGGTTCCCAGTCATTACATACCTCCCATTTCCTGCAATAATTTTCTGATTTCTATTGGCATAGGTTAGATTTGCCTGTTCGTGGACTTCACAAAATGTAATCCTATAGTTCTTTTGCATTGGGGTTATTTTGCTCAACATAATATTTTTCAAAATTCTTCCAGGTTATTGTATGTATCAGTAGCTACCTCCATGTTAATGTTGAGTAATATTCCATTGTAAAAACATACCACATCTATATATATACAATGGAATATTATGCAGCCATCAAAAGGAATGAGATCTTGCCATTTGCAACGACGTGGATGGAACTGGAGGGTATTATGCTGAGCGAAATAAGTCAAACAGAGAAAGACATGTATCATATGACCTCACTGATATGAGGAATTCTTAATCTCAGGAACCAAACTGATGTTTTGCTGGAGTGGGGTTGGGGAGGGAGGGATGGGGTGGCTGGGTGATAGACACTGGGGAGCATATGTGCTCTGGTAAGCGCCGTGAATTGTGCAAGACTGTTGAATCTCAGATCTGTACCTCTGAAACAAATAATGCAATATATGTTAAGAAAAAAAAAAAGAAGAAGAAGAAGAAGGTAGCAGGAAGGGAAGAATGAAGGGGGGGAAATTGGAGGGGTAGACGAACCATGAGAGACGATGGACTCTGAAAAACAAACTGAGGGTTCTAGAGGGGAGGGGGGTGGGAGGATGGGTTAGCCTGGTGATAGGTATTGAGGAGGGCACATTCTGCATGGAGCACTGGGTGTTATGCACAAACAATGAATCATGGAACACTACATCAAAAACTAATGATGTAATGTATGGGGATTAACATAAGAATAAAAAAATAATAATAAAAAAACAAAAAACAAAAAACATACCACATCTCTTTATCCAGTATCCTGTGGATAGACATTTGGGTTATTTTCAGTGTTTAGATATTATGAATAAAAGCGTTTTGTACATTTAAGTATGGTGTTTTTAATAGACATGTTTTCATTTCTCTTGGTTAAATTGGTTAAATACCTTGACATTGTCAGCTCATAGGGTAAAGATATATGTTTAACTTTACCAGAAAATGCCTATTTGCCCAAAGCAATTATACTGTTTTATACTCACGCAAGAATTTTATGAGATTTCAGTTTCTCCTTGCCAACCTTGATATTGTCTGCTTTTAAAAAGAGTTTTAGCAGGGCGCCTGGGTGGCTCAGTCGGTTAAGCGACTGCCTTCGGCTCAGGTCATGATCCTGGGGTCCTGGGATTGAGCCACAGATCGGGCTCCCTGCTCAGGGGGAAGTCTGCTTCTCCCTCTTCCTCTGCCTCTCCCCCTGCTTGTGAACTCTTTCTCTCTTTCTCTGTCAAATAAATAAATAAAAATCTTTAAAAAAAAGTTTTAGCTATTTTAGTAGATGTGAAATATCTCAGTATGATTTTAATATGCATTTTCTTGATGCCAGTAATGCTTCAGTTCTTTTCATGTTACTATTAGTCAAAACCAAGTCTTTTTTAAATTTTTTTATTTTTTAAAAAATTTAAAATTTTCTAAAAAGTTTGCTACTCCAACGTCACAGATTTTTTTCCCTGTGTTTTCCTAGTAACTTTGTGCTTTTAGCTTAGTTTATGTATGGGGTGATGTAATTGTGATTTTTAAAGTTTTGTGTTTTTTTTTTTAAGGTTTTATTTGTTTATTTGACAGAGAGATAGAGCGCACAAGTAGGCAGAGAGGCAGGCAGAGGGAGAGGGAGAAGCAGGCTTCCCGCTGAGCAGGGAGCCCGATGCGGGGCTCGATCCCAGGACCCCGGGATCATGACCTGAGCCAAAGGCAGACGCTTAACCAACTGAGCCACCCAGGTGCCCCGTAATTGTGATTTTTATATGAATGTTTGGTTGTTACAGCAACATTTCTTGGAAAGCTTGAATTCTTTGATTAGGCTTGACATCTTTGCAAGAGTATCTGTAGATTGTCTTTCAACTTTCTATTTTACTCCATTGATTTTTGCCTCTCCTTATGCCAATACCATATACTCAGTATTTATTAGAAATCTGGAAATCTTGAAATCAATTTTAAATGCCCTCAACCTTGTTCTTTCTTTTTGATAATTTTGTCGATTTTAGATGTTTAGTAATTCTATTATCTGGAATATCTTCTATAAAATAGGAATTATTTTCTTATTCAAAATTTGTCACAAGTCATCTCTGTAGTATTCTACTCCTAGTTTACTGGGAATTTTTAATGATTATTTTAATATATATAATGCTAATTTGCCTATTTATGTTTCTATTTCTTTCTGTACACCTTTCTACGTTTTATATTCTCCTGGGAATTTGCGTATTTAATCTCAGGTTCTAGTATTTTTATTTAAAATTAATTTAGGTTTTAAAATTTATTCCATGGTTGTATCTGTAATTATTTTCTACTTTTTATTCTATATTTTATCTACTTTTCTCTCTCTTATTTATTTTCTCTCTCCCATTGATAAATCTTGGCAGTGGTGTACCAACTAAAAAGTCTGGGAAAACTTTTCTCAAAACTGGGCTTTGGTTTGTGTTTTTTTTATTGTTTTGTTGTTCTTATTTATATTTAGTTCTGTTTCCTTTATATCTGGAATTATCTTTATAATTTCCACCTTTCATTTTTGTTGTTGTTGCTTATTTGTTCTATCCTTCTTTTCCTATTCTGTTGAGTTGAATGCTCAGTTTCTTCATTTTCAAGCTTAAAAAAAAAATTGTTGATAAATAAATTTAAATGTGTAAATTATTCCATAGGCAGTAATGAGCTGCGCATAGTTTCCTGTTACTCAATTTAAAATATTTCATAATTTCCTTTGAAATATCATTTTAAATAAAAAGATTGTTTAACATTGTTCTTTACTTCAAACCTAGCAGATTTTGTTTAGTTATCTTTTGTTATTGATTTACAATCTTCTCCCTGCACGGTAAGAAAATACAAAGACAAGTTGCTGTACCTCGTATCACCTACTCAAGAAAAGGAGGCATGCATCATGACGGTACATTGTGCAACGGGTTCCAACAATCTCAGACAACTTTCTGCATCAGGCTGTTTCCTCTGCACCAGTGCAAAGTGGTTCAGGTCTTTCACTGAGACCCTGGCCTCCTGTTGCTCAGATTCATAATACTCTCCTTTGCCTCATACCATTTTAATCAGCATTGATGCTGTAAGGATTATAGATTCCTTCTTTTTGTAATTATCAAGTTTTAAGAACGTATCAAAGCTCATATAAATTGAGTGAATCCATTGTGGTCCTTTTACAGTTTGAGGATTTGGTAGAACATCGGGATCACCAAATCTGATAGTGACTCATTGAAATTTTAGTAGTTATTCTATCTTCACTCCCTTTCATGCCATTTTTAATTAACTAGGCTCTCGGCAGACCTCTCTGGTGGTTGTCTAATTTCAGTCTTTGATTTGTGAGGCTCATTTCTTCCCAAAGGTGGAACTCTTCCAGTATGCTTATTGGAAATAAAGTCTTATATTACTTTTTGAATTGTAAAATAAGTATCAACACTTAATAACTTTTCCACCTATTTTTTGCAATACAAGAGAGGGAATGTGACCATTAAAAAAATATTCCATTCAGTTTTTTTCAGAACACCTTTCTCAGGTTTGGTTTTCGAAAACGTAAATTCAAGATTAAAAAAAAAAAAAAGCCCTTAGATCATTTAATCACATGAATAATACAAGAAAAATGACTGTGTTCTTATTTTTTTAAGATTTATTTATTTACTTGAGAGAGAGAGGAGGGAAGGTCAGAGGGAGAGAGAAAGAGAGAGAGAATCTGAAGCAGACTCCCTGTCGAGCACAGAGCTCAATGCAGAGCTGGACCCCAAGACCCTGAGATCATAACCTAAGCTGAAATCAAGAGTTGGATGTTTAACCAACTGAGCGACCCAGGTGCCTCAACAACTTTGTGCTTAAGATGCAGAAATTTCCAAAGACTTATATTTATCTTTATGGAGGGATCCCAATTTAACAAAGTATTCTTTATGAATCTATTTTTTAAATGAATTCAGAATTTTTTTCTTGAATTGCAAAGTAAGAGGAAAAGTTATTAAATATATTTTGTGCTTCAGGGAGCACCCGAATTTGACTATCCTTCTAATATATATTTTATTATGTGTGAAAATTATGTTTATTAATTTTCCTATATTAAACATTAATACTTGCTTCCAAAATTTCAAAAGCTCTGAAATGTGGGGGGAAAAAAAAGTATCTGTAGTAGTCTGTGTTCTCCAGAGAAATGAAACATATATATATATATATACATATACACGAGCATATATGTGTAGATATTATGAGGAATTGGCACTTGTAATTATGAAAAGTCCCGTGATCGCTGGTGGCATCATTCTAGTCTGAGAACATGGGGATCCAGTGATGTAAATACCAATTCAAAGCAGAAGGTGGATGTTCCAGCTCAAACAGGCAGGCAGAAGGGTGACAAATCGTCCCTTCCTCTGCTTTATGTTCTATGCAAGCCCTCAATGGATTGGACAATACCCACTCACACTGAGGAGGGCCATCCACTTTACTGAATCCACAGACACAACTGTTAGTCTCATCTGGAAACCCTCTCTCAGACATACCTAGCAATAACGTGTCATCTGGGCACACCATGGCCCAGCCAAGTTGACATATAAAGTTAACTAGGACAATAGCTCTAATCTTACTCTTCAACACACAATTGCTTCAACACGCTGGATAGTGTTTTCTTCCAGTTTGTATACTTTTTGTTTATTTATTTATTCATTTGAGAGAGAGAGAGAGAAAGAAAGAACAAGCAGGGGGGAGGGGCAGAGGGAGAGCGACAAGCAGATTCCTTGCTGAGCTGGAGCCTGTCATGGGGCTGGATCCCAGGACCCAGAGATAATCACCTGAGCCGAAGGCAGATGCTTAACCCACCAAGCCACGCAGGTGCCCCTTCCAGTTTTGAAATGACTTTTCATATATAAGTGATCCATGTTTAAACTTTTAAGAAGTGCTTGAAAGTACTGTTTCTAGAGATTAAAGTGTATATTTCAATATTAAAGATCTTTTTCATCATTTCATTTCCACCTCTTAATTCATTTCTCTGACCCATAGCCGAATAACCTCTTTCTTGGGTTTAATGGGATGAATTTACTAATGAGATGGAACTAATTTCCAGGATTTATGCAGAGTATAGCCTTGCCTAATCCAGTCACATCCCCTGCTGCCTACATGGGATGACACGTGTTTTCCTAAACAAGTAAGATGACACATTGCATTTTTTATATACTCTCCTAAAGTCAGGTGATGACTCTGAATTCAGTTCCACATCAAGAGGACATATGTATGCATTTGTGCACATGAAGAGACTATCTAATTCCTAATAGCAATAGAATAATGATTTTTATCTATTGGTCATACATAGTGTTCTCTTATTTAACATGTTATTTCACGTTCCTCTCTCACAATAATTACATGGTCATATGATGGTGATTTCTTTTCAAGATCCCTACTCAGAATGGCTAAAAAACCTGAAAGAGGGTAAGATTCAAAAACTGTTAATTACTATAAATTTTATAACCAGAAAGAGCTTATACATTATGATTTTTGACATTATCATATTTTATAAAGGGGAGCTTATTTAGTGCCAAATGCTGAAAATAAGAAAGCATGTTAACGAATGAATCTCTAGTTAACTTTAAATAACATCCATGGGGTAAGCCAGCAATTCTAGACGATAAGGAACTATTTGTTTGTTTGTTTGTTTGTTTGTTTTTAATATTTTATTTATTTAGTTGAAAGAGTGAGAGAGAGAGTGAGCGAGAGAGCACACAAGCAGGGGCAGAGGTAGACGGAGAAGCATATTCTTCTGCTGAGCAGGGAGCCCGACACAGGGCTGGATCCCAGGACCCTAGGATCATGACCTGAGCTGAGGGCAGACGATTAAACGATTGGGCTACCCAGGTACCCCAAAGAAATTTTTTTAATTAAGAGTTTTTAAGGATCTCAGACAAAATACACACCTCTGAAATGTACCACACATGCACACACACACACACAACTACTTTTTAGTACATTTCAAGAATCAAGGAAATAATCATATGTGGTTGTACCAACTTGTTATTAATTTGTCAAGTTGACATTTCTTAAGTGGAGCAGAGGATACCAGGTGGTGGGCTGCAGTTCAACAGACCATAGGAGGAATTGCAATAGAGAGGCTTATTACTCACAGGTCCTGGATGAAGTACCTGAGAGACCACAGGGGCCAACTGGGACGTGAAGGAAGACTACAGAGAGAGAAGCAGGCTCTGGGGCACAATGTCTTCATTAGAGTCTTTGGGGTTCCTGGGCCACCAAGGCCAGTTTAGTCAATTGCAACCAAAAGAGCGAGTTTTGGTAAGTTACACTGGGGCACCCATAAAGGGAAGGTACTGGCAGGAGGGAAAGATGGTTGAGCACAAGGGCTGTTGGGGAGGTCATGTCAGAAAGTTTCATGTGTTTATGACTCTGCCGGCTGCTATCTGGGGCATGTGCTTGCATGAGGGGACTAATAATGGTTTAAAGTCACAGCAGGCTCCTCGGCCAAACGGGGGCCAAGGCAGCAATACCACGGAGTAGCTTAGCTAAACTCTTGACCACTGATAATAAATAATTTAGTATATTCCACTGCAGCCTTTGAGAATCTTGTGAGGTAATTGAGACATATGTTCGTAGTTGTTGTTACTGAACACTTTATTACAACTGAGTCAGGAGGAAGGAATATGTGAGAATTAGCAGGCAAGAGGAAGGATCACTGAATTCACTACATACAACAGTGATTCTCTGGTTGGGATGCCCTTTGTCCATAGTTGGAAGAATATAGTTTATCTAGCAAGTGGATGTTGTTTGAAATTTCTACAGGTTATTTGGATCTGTTTCCCTTTTTATCCCCCATATCGAAAAAGAGTAGTTTAAAATACCTAGTCATAGTTGAGTATGGGAAAAGGAAGAGACTTTTCAGGTGTCCCCAAATTTGGGACAAGTAACTAACTAGAATCAATGTAGAAACTGATACTATCCTGTATTATCCTGTATTATAACAATGTTGATCATAAGAATAATAATCAACATTCAAAGTAAAGCAGTATATTTATGTTATTTTTCAGAGTTTATGAAGTCTTTTTATACTCCCAATTTCAAGCCTGGCCCAACCTGGGGCCGGTATAGATGGGTACCAAAATTATGCTTAAATTCTCTTATTTGTTCGGGATATTCTTTTCTGTGTTAATGATACCAGATTGGAGCTTTTGAGTAATATGGGAACTCATGGAAAACAGGAAAAGAGCACACAGGGACAATATTCATCTTTACCTAACAATGACTTAAATAAAAACAAACATAGCTAATTTAAAATACGTGTTTCCCAGATATTTTGCTGCTTTTCACTAGTCTCTTCAGATTCTGGGATTTGTAAATTCTTCTGATTGTAAGTGATGACAGCTAGAAAGAGTTGAGGATTGAGTATTGGCTTTAAAAAGTCCTGTTATGCTCTGTTCTTTATTTTTTCTTTCTTGGATCGTTACCACTAGCAATGTAATGCTGGCAAGCAGAGTAATGGCACCTAAAGATATTCATGTCCTAATCCCCAGAATCTGTGATTATGTTACTTTACTTGGCAGAAGGGACTTTGCAAATGTAATTCAGGAAAAAGACCTTGAGTCCTTGATATTATCCTGGATATCAGGGTGGGCCCAATCCAATCAACTGCGTCCTTAAAAGTGGAGAACTTTGTCAGCCAGGTCAGAGAGGAGATGGGAGGAGGAGAGATTTGAAACTTGTGAGGTACTTGCCCCACTATTGTTGGCTTTGAAGGTGGAGGAAGGCGGGCCATGAGCCAAGAACTGAAGTACCTTCTAGAAATGGAAATGGCCCTTGGTTGATAGCCAGCAAGAAAACAGGACCTTGGTCCCACATCTTCAAGGAAGGGAATTCTGTCAACTCAGATGAGTAGGAAATGGATTTTGCTCTAGAGCCCCTAGAAAGGAACGCAGCCTGCTGAATTTGGCCTGGAGAGACCTGTATTGGACGTGTGACCTACAGACTGGTCAGATGATAAGTTTGAGTAGTTTTAAGCTGCTAAATTTGTTATGCAAGCAATAGGAAGCCAATACTGTAACCTCCCAAATCTTATCTTATTTAGCGTCTGATAATGAGTGCAGAGCACTTCATTATACGACTGCTTCATTCCTGGTGATACTGTTCTACCTTCTTCGGATCTTTAAACATTTGTTTGCTACAATATCTTATGATGGACTATGTTCTTTTATAATATTCTGAGTCCATTCTTAAGGTAGCACTTTCTCTGATTTTCCATGAGAGATTCTATGCCAATTTCGGGTCTCAGTCATTGTTCGTGGAGCTAGAAGGTTAATGACCACACTAGTCACAACTTTTTTGATCTTAAGGATGCCTATTATCTTGTTCCTATTTTTACACTGTCGTTAAGATTCCTTGTCGCATAGCATGAGTTCAGTGGTGGTAAGGACAGAGGGCAAATTAGCCCTTTGCCACTCTTCCTCTAACAAAGAAATAAATCAGGAGAGGATATCTCACTTCAATTGGACCAATCAGATCCTCCTTCCAGGAATTAGGATTTTGAGCTCAGGTGATTTAAAATAAATATTCTTATAAATTCCATGTATATCAACATTTAAGTTCATATTTAAGTAAACTGCACAAACCCTGGGATATGTTACTGCTCTTCCTTGTTTTTGTTGTTATTATTATTACTATTATTTTCTAGGGTATTCAGCTGTCAAGGGTGAAGCCAATCATCTTGCATTACCTTAATACCTAGAAAAGGCATGAACTTACAATTATCTGTGGTTGTATTTCTTAGGCCATAAGGTTAAGACTATAATAAGAAAAAGAAAAAAGGAAAAAGAGTGTAAAATGTAAAATATTTCCTACTTTTAACCATGAGAAAATGAAAGTTCAGATAATGTAAGTGTCGTGTGATAAAAAAGAAATAGGGCCATGCTTAAAATTCAGGTCTTCTGACTTCAGTTAAGTATTTTACATTAATTCATGATATTCTGTAGGTGAGAGAGTGCAACAATAGGGTTTAAAATGTATTATTTTCTAGTGGGGAGGGGGTGGGAGGATGGATTAGCCTGGTGATGGGTATTAAAGAGGGCACGTACTGCATGGAGCACTGGGTGTTATACGCAAGCAATGAATCATGGAACACTACATCAAAAACGAATGATGTAATGTATGGTGATTAACATAACAATAAAAAATTAAAAAAAAATAAAACGTATTATTTTTCCTATGCTTGAATTGCCTACTCTGGACCTTGACTGTAATACCTTGTATCTGATGTGGCATGAAGCCTTTTTATATATTCCCACAAATCTTTGACTTTATGGTCTTCAAGTATGCTTTTCTCCACATGGAGTCTGATTAGCACACTCACTTTCAAGTTCTCCTGTGCAAAAAGGTTCAAGTTCTCTTGTGCCATAAGGACATAATTTTGTGGATTGCCTCTCTCAAAACTTCTTTTACCTTTTCCTTCCTTAGGCTATAAATGAAGGGGTTCAGAAAAGGGGTCACCATTGTGGGGAGGACAGCCGTCACTTTATCATACTCCGGCGAGTGGCTCTGGTTGGGCCTCACGTACATGAAGATGTTGCTCCCGTAGGCAATGGACACAACCACGATGTGAGAAGCACAGGTGGAGAAGGCCTTCTGACGGCCTTGGGCTGAGGGGATGCGCAGGATGGTAGAAATGATGTAAGTGTAGGACACAATGGTGAACACCAGCGAAGTCAGAAGGACAAGGGAGGATAAGAGGAAGCTTATCATCTCAATGAAATGAGTGTCTATGCAGGCCGCCTGCAGCAAAGGGGCAATGTCACAGCAGAAATGGCTAATTTCTCTATAACAGGAAGGCAGTGTGGACACCACAATAGTGGGCACAGCACTGAAAAGAA
This sequence comes from Mirounga leonina, assembly GCF_011800145.1. NCBI lineage: Eukaryota > Metazoa > Chordata > Mammalia > Carnivora > Phocidae > Mirounga > Mirounga leonina. The sequence goes on along the minus strand of NW_023270387.1, from coordinate 19,107,880 downwards.
GGCTCCCGCCCAGCAGCCCAGAACCAGCAGGAGACAGACCCTGCTGTTCATGATGATGGTGTAGTGCAGGGGGTTACAGATGGCCACGTAGCGATCAAAGGACATCACCGCCAGGAGGATAAACTCCACTGTCCCCAAGAAAAAAAAGAAGTATGTTTGGGTGATGCAGCCAGCAAAGGATATGGTCTTCTTGTCCTCTAGGAGACAAGCTAACAGCTTTGGGGTAACTGAGGTGGTGTATGAAATGTCCAAAAACGACAAATTACTGAGGAAGAAGTACATTGGGGTTTGGAGGCGATGATCAGCCCAGATTAAGGAAATGATGACAGTATTTCCTGTTAGAGTTAGCATATAAGTAAACAGGAGGACCACAAAGAGGGAGATCTGAAGCTTCTGGATAACAGGGAAGGCAGTCAGGGTAAATTCAGTCACTGTGGTCTGTTTTTGCATATCCATCTCACGCCAGACCTAGTGGTCAGCATGTCTCTAAAAAAAAAATTATAGAAATGAAAATTATCTAAAATAAGTTTTCATCTCTCAATGTCAGTGTTAAAGATGAAGTAGTAAAAGCTTTCGATGTAGAGTCAAGAGTGATTTCATGCTGATTTCACTCACTCTAATAAATGTAGGACCCTGGGTAAATTACATGACTTCTTCTAACCTTGGGATTCTCATATTTAAAATTTTTGGTTGAATGAAATTACCTCTGTGGTCCCATTAAGCTCTGGTCTTTACGATGGTTTTTCTCTTTGACCTGGTGCTCCCTTCCCTTCTGTCTTGCATTCTTCCTGATCTCCTGTTTTCACAGCGACGTTCTGTGCCTGAGAAAAGAGAATACTTAACTGAGAATCCAGCCAGTCAAGTTGCAAAAGGAGAAAGGGAATGTTAATAAAGTTGAGTTCCTTTTTGCCGAATTATTTCAACCCTTCAGGTATTATTCATATAAAAGAGCAGAAACCCTGAGACTGGCCAAGAGAGCCCAATGAAAGGGAATCTGACCTGCATTTGTCTCTCCTCACTGCTGTTATTGGGATTGCATGAGTCTCAATGTGATATCTGGTTGTCCCCACGTTCTTTGGATGTAATAATAACTGATCTCTCATAAGGCTGTATAGTTTGTTCTTACTTCTTATATTGATAGTTTTTGATGTCTACACTGTTATGGAGCAAGGAGGTGCATGATGTATGCTTCATAATTTGCATAACCTATTTCATACATTTGAAAAACGTCTCTTGGAAAAATGATCATTGTTCTTTGCAATGTATGGCAGCATCCAAAAGAACAACAACTCTTTCCCCTCCCATTCCCCAATTGGGAATTCTTACAGGTCTTCTTCAATAGGTCTCTTATACCTTACATTCTTTTCAGCAATTTGAACATCAGGTTGTTAATAGTAGTGCAAGAAAGTGGATGCAGATGGATGGTGTTTGGAATGCTCCTCTTGGAATACGGCTCAACTTCGGTGAACATCTACTGCATGTTTGTATAATTCAGTTGAAGCCCTGTCCTTTGGTGTTTTATTTCGTGACTAATCCTTTAGTTTTATGTTCAAATGACCAATTTATGAACCTGAGCTAGGATCCCTCTAGGTTTAGAGCCCACTGAGTTCCTCCTACAGGGAAGCCGTCCATTTTCCTCAGGTTCTCTCTCTGGGAAAAGTAACTCCTAGCAGCCTTTTTTGCCTTAAAGACTTTTTTTTTTTTCTGAACAGATTTCCATTTGAAAAGTTTGCTGGGACTCTTTCTGGCCCTTGTAGGTGCTCATTATTTGTATTTCCCATTCATTTATTCCAAAAATCAAGTGCTTTTAAGTTATCAAAGGACCTCAAAGGGGCTGATCTATTGAAATAGGGTCTTGCACCTGTCAGTTTTCTTCCACCATCAATATTATGATACTCACCCCTCCCCCCACTGCTCCTGCACCCAGGGAATAAACTTCCAGACTGATTACTACAGCACAGAAAGGCATGACCACATCTGGGTGGACACGTGTTAATGTTGCTGAGGTCTAATATAAAAACAGACTAGAGCATGGTATGTGGACAAGTGGAAATGCTTTGAAATTGCTTTTCATGTCCCCCTTCCCACCTTCCTCACTGACCACACTGGAGACTAGCAGGTGTTAAGGCAGACAAAGGTGGATTCTCATCAGACAAAGGTGCCTATCATCTATTCCACTGTTCCTTCCATTTATCTAGCCAACTGTTTCCCAACGTCCCTAAAGTCCTCCATTTTCCTTCTTGGGTATTTAGGCTTTGATGACCCTGATAGGAGCTTGATTTCCCTCTGGTGTTGTAAAAGTTAGACAGGTTGAGATCTGCAAAAGCACGGTGCCATTTTTAAACAAGATTCTGGGATGGTCGAACACAAATGGAGTTGCTGTTTGCCATGGTTGTCATGGGGTCATATATGAATGGAAAAAAAGGGCATCGAGAGCTTTCTATTCTGCTATATTTGGGTCAAATAAACTCTGAGAAGAGCTACAGCTGTAGCGTTGCTCTCCTTGGGGAGTCTCTTAACTTCATGATAGTGGAGAACAAGCTGGCTTTGTGCTGGTCTTCTCTAGATGACCTCTGTGCCCTCCCGAGCCCATCCTGTCTAGAGGGAAAGGTTCTGGATTATGACATCTGTGTCTAAGAATTTAATCATGACCTTCATTTTGGGGGAAGATTGTTCTTTGTTACCATTTGTGGATCCTTGAAAAGTGGCATTAAATTGCCCACTGGCACAATTCAAGATTCCAGATTCACTCAGAAAAATGTGGACTAATGGAAAAATCATAGCAGATTTGGGATCAGAGAACCTGTAGTTTTGTTTGTTTTTTTATTTGGTCACTGTAGCTTTGGTTCTTTCATGAGACTCCTAAGCATCGTGTCTTAAGTGTTTTCTAAAATGAGGATAATGACGGTGACAGACTGAGGTCCTCAGCTAGGTCCTATGAATACAGTGATGTATGTATACTTGGTGTTTAGTGTATGTTTGTTAAGAATATCAGGATGGGGAAGGAGGAACAGAAAAGGACTGAGATGTGGTGGGGCTGGGGATTGGAGATAATTTGGGATCTTTGCTGCTGTAGGTAAAATGTGACAAAGTTTCATTGCAAGCCGAGTACATTAAAGACTTCCATTTGCATACTTAACGGTAAAGCTATCGTACTTTACAGCTGCCTTCACTATAACTTGGGGGAGAGCAGTAATTACACTTTAATTCATAAAAGACACATGTAGACAAATTTAGTGAGACTCAGATATGGATAATTGCATAATAGAGTATACTTACATCATACTGATTGCAGCACCCTTGGTATTTTCTCTATTCAAGTATGTTAGGAAACTCAAACTAGGGTGTTTTTTTTTTCCTACTGCATTCCTTCCATTATTCTTTCAACTCTGTGATTGCTTCAGTGTTGAATTCTGTGTAAATCTCAGTCATAGTCAGACTTTTCCCCGTGTGGTAGCTAATCCCCCTTTCAAAACCACACCAAATGGTTATTCAGTGTTTGCTTAAATACTCCATCCTTCTTCCTCTGAATGAAAAATTGTTCTTTTCCATAACCTCTGTGGCTTTTTCTCAGTTCTTTTTCATATTTTCACAGAAAAAGCGAAGTCTCGACTTACACCTGGAATAAGTCCAAGTGTTACATTATCTCTTCATCTTTCATGTGACACCTCCAGTGTATCTCAACCTGAGAATATTCCTCTGAGTTTCAAGTCCTGTGTATTCTGGAGCACATTTTTGTCAGGAGGGGCAGAATGGCGAGGTTTGGTGGTGAATGGAGAAGTCACACACAGCTGGATCTCGAGCAGGTCCTCTGACTTCTATTCTGGATCTCTGGCAAAAGTGGCCGAATGCCTCCCAAATCTCAGCTGGCCTTTTTTTCTTTTAGCTTTGGGAATGTAACTTCTATTCAGTGGATTTCGATTTCTTCTGTGGATCCATCAGATTGTCGGAAGAATTCATATTTGCATTCACTGAAGCATTTCTCTAAACTGTCACGATTCCTTAGGTCACCCCTGCTCATTCATCAGGTATCCTGACTTGATTTTACGTATCACCACCTTTATTCACTCTCTCCAGAAAATAACATTACCCTGCCTCTACCTAGGTAGAGTAGTAGAGTAGTAGAGTAAGCACTCTACTAAAGTGCTTACAATGGGATGAACTCCAATAATTAATGAGATTTTGTGTGCACCTTCAGAGATTTGGTTTACAATGGCACCTGGGACTATGGCATAAAAGAAGGGTAATGATTATTATTGCCATCACAGAACGTCAGAATGGAAGTAACTAACCACAGTTATAAAGTTAGGGTCTCCTGGGACATTCTCTTGGTTGTTTATTTATTTAAAGAGAAACTTAGAGAGCTGCTTTAAAGCCTCAGGGAACTAGAAACTTGGAGAACTTAAAACACTTTTTTTTCTGAAATGATCATCATGTATTGAAATAAGCTTTAAGTTGCTTTCCAAAAAAGAGATTCTTTACATAGATTTATATGTCTACGTACATAATTTAAATCCATTTTATTGATGTATGATGTACACATAATGAACAATTTAAGGGTACAGTTGGTTGAGTTTTGACACTGGTTTCCCTTCACGTAGCCACCAGCACCACTATGATGGTTTATGGCATTTCCATTATCTTAGAAACTGTTGTGCCCTTTTGCAGGAAATGCTCTCCCCTCCTACCCTCAGTCCCTGAGAACCACTGATGTGTTTTCTGTCAGGGTAATTTGCATTTTCTAGAATTTTATACATAAATGCAGTCTTACTTCATGTAGTCTTTTGTGGTTTTTTCCCTTTGCTTAATCAGATACTTTGATATTAATCCAAGTGTTTCAGGTGTCGGTCTTTTCTTCCTCTGTATTATGGAGGATTATCTGTAAGATAGATTGTGCAGATAGATCACAGTTTGTTTATTCATCAGATGATGGATACTTGGGTTGTTTTCAGTATTGGCTAATGTGAATAAAGTCTCTATGAACAGGTGAGTTCATATTTTTATGTGAATATTTGTTTTCACTTCTGTTAGATACATTCTGAGAAGTGGGATTACTATGTGTTATGGTAAGAATATGTTTAATTATAAGAAACTGGCAAGATGTTCTCCAAAGTCATTGTATCATATACATTTGTACTGATAATATATCAACTCTTACAGTTCCACATCCTTACTATTGCTTGGTGTTATCAGTCTTCTAAATTTTAGACAGTCTAGTGCATGTTGGTGGAATAATCTGATGCATTATATATTTTTTTTACTTTTTAAGCTTACTTGATGTATAATTGACAAATAAAATTGCACATATTTAAAGTGTACATCATGAAGACTTGACATAAATATATATTTTGGGAAATGATCATCACAATCAATTAATTGACGCATCCTTCACCTCAGAGTTACTTTTTTTGGTGAGCATGTTTAAACTGTCTACTATTTAGCGAATTTCAAGCACACAATATAGAATTATTAACTGTGGTCACCATGCTGTACATTAGATACCAGAGTTTATTCATCTTATAACTGAAGGCTTTATGCTTTTGGCTAGCATGTCCCCATTTTCCTCTATTCCGCATACAAGTGAAATCATAAGGTAATTTGTCTGATATGTTTATAGCAGCATTATATCTACAGTGGTCAAATTATGAAATAGCCCAAGTTTCCATTGACTGATGAATGGATATATAATGGAATATTATTCAGCCATAAAAAAGAATGAAATCTTGCCATTTTTTTTGCAACAACATGGATGGAGCTAGAGAGTATAATGCTAAGTGAAACCAGTCTGTCAGAGAAAGACAAATACCATATTACTTCACTCCTATGTGGAATTTAAGAAACAAAACAAATGAACATAGGGGATAGGGAAAGAGAGGTAAATGAAGAAACAGACTCAACTATAGAAAACAAACTGATGGTTCCCAGATGGGAGGTGGGTGGGGGGAGGGGTGAAACAGGTGATGGGGATTCAGGAGTGCACTTGTTGTGATGAGCACCAGATGTTGTATGGAAGTGCTGAATCACTGTATTGTACACCTGAAACTAACATTACATTGTATGTTAACTAACAGGAATTTAAATAAAACTTTTTTAAAAGATAAAAAAAAAACTTTTAAAAAACATGCTGTGCTAATAGAGACCAAGACACTAGATGGCATCTGAAACTCTAGAATATTTATTGTTGGAGAACATTTTCTATTGTATCAATGACTTAAAAAGGATGAAAAGTTTTTTAAGTATTATCTTTCCTTTAAATAGATAAAGCAAAATACCCAGAAAATCCCCGAGGAACCGCTAGCAGTCAATTTGGCACCTTCTAGAACTTTGTAATTGTGATTAGGTAGTTCAAAACCAAAATTCTTTTGTAACAATATTATTAATTAACTTCCTTTGACCCATATCCCCAAGAGCTGTTTTCATCTAAATCTCTAAGGCAAATAAGCCCATAAAAAACATGGTTCATCCACCTACGAAAAAAAGTTCATAGAAAAAAGGAAACCTGGGCGCCTGGGTGGCTCAGTTGGTTAAGCGACTGCCTTCGGCTCAGGTCATGATCCTGGAGTCCCAGGATCGAGTCCCACATCGGGCTCCCTGCTCGGCAGGGAGTCTGCTTCTCCCTCTGACCCTCCCCCGTCTCATGCTCTATCTCATTCTCTCTCTCAAATAAATAAATAAAATCTTTAAAAAAAATTTTTAAAAATTAAAAAAAAATAAAAGGAAACTTTATAGAGAAAAAGATTGGGGTAACTTTTAAAAAAATATTCAAGTCACCTTTAATCTGGTGATTTAGAGTATTCAAGACCATTTAGTAAAATCTCCAGTGGAAAAATTAGTACTCTACTAACCATAAAGGTAGAACGAGATACCAAAAACTATTATAAGTTCCCCTCACTGGGCTGTCACTTGGCAAGGATGCTGTTGGGTTTTTTTTTAATTTTTTATTGTTATGTTAATTCCCATACATTACATCATTAGTTTTAGATGTAGTGTTCCATGATTCCTTGTTTGTGCATACACCCAGTGCTCCATGCAGAACGTGCCCTCTTTAATACCCATCGCCAGGCTAACCCATCCTCCCACCCCCCTCCCCTCTAGAACCCTCAGTTTGTTTTTCAGAGTGCATTGTCTCTCATGGTTCGCCTACCCCTCCAATTCCCCCCCTTCATTCTTCCCCTCCTGCTATCTTTTTTTTTTTTTCCTTAACATATATTGCATTATTTGTTTCAGAGGTACAGATCTGAGATTCAACAGTCTTGCACAATTCACAGCGCTTACCAGAGCACATCCCCTCCCCAGTGTCTATCACCCAGTCACCCCATCCCTCCCACCCCACCCCCCACTCCAGCAACCCTCAGTTTGTTTCCTGCAATTAAGAATTCCTCATATCAGGGCACCTGGGTGGCTCAGTTGGTCAAGCGACTGCCTTCGGCTCAGGTCATGATCCTGGAGTCCCGGGATCGAGTCCCACATCGGGCTCCCTGCTCGGCGGGGAGTCTGCTTCTCCCTCTCCCACTCCCTGTTTGTGTTCCCTCTCTCGCTGTGTCTTTCTCTGTCAAATAAATAAATAAAATCTTAAAAAAAAAAAAAGAATTCCTCATATCAGTGAGATCATATGATACATGTCTTTCTGTTTGACTTATTTCACTCAACATAATACCCTCCAGTTCCATCCACGTCGTTGCAAATGGCAAGATCTCATTCCTTTTGATGGCTGCATAATAGTCCATTGTATATATATACCACTTCTTCTTTATCCATTCATCTGTCGATGGACATCTTGGCTCTTTCCATAGTTTGGCTATTGTGGACATTGCTGCTATAAACATCGGGGTGCACGTACCCTTTCAGATCCCTACTTTTGTGTCTTTGGGGTAAATACCCAGTAGTGCAATTGCTGGATCGTATGGTATCTCTATTTTCAACTTTTTGAGGAACCTCCATACTGTTTTCCAGAGTGGCTGCACCAGTTTGCATTCCCACCAACAGTGTAGGAGGGTTCCCCTTTCTCCGCATCCCCGCCAACATCTGTCGTTTCCTGACTTGTTAATTTTAGCCATTCTGACTGGTGTGGCAAGGATGCTGTTAAGGATTCTGCAGGGGCGCCTGGGTGGCTCAGTCGTTATGCGTCTGCCTTCGGCTCAGGTCATGGTCCCAGGGTCCTGGGATCGAGCCCCGCATCGGGCTCCCTGCGCTGCGGGAAGCCTGCTTCTCCCTCTCCCGCTCCCCCTGCTTGTGTTCCTCTCTCGCTGTGTCTCTGTCATATAAATAAATAAAATCTTTAAAAAAAAAAAAAAAAAGAAGGATTCTGCATCAGCCACATCTGAGTTAGTTGTATGGGGTTCTATATCCAACACAGCCCAGTTACTAAATAATTCAAATGATTGAGAATTAACCAAAAACTCAAAACTAGCCTTCTTGCAAGGGGAAAAATAGCTGTGAATTGAGAATCAATGATTTTCCAGGATAATTTTTTAAATAGAGTTAAGGACGATCTACTCTAATCCAGCTGATTTATTCCTGCAAGTTTTTCAAGCTTCTTAACACTTTACTACCACATTCTCTATCTGCAAAACCAGACTCTAGAGTCGTTTTGTGTGGAACTCACTGGGAAGCTTTGGGGCAAAGAGGATATCTAGATCATCGAGGTGTTTAAGGCCTGCCATGGTGAAAAAGGTCAGTATTTGGTTGGAAAGGTCAGAACATGAACGTGTATTTGGAATTTACAGAGTTTTGCATTCAAGATAAGAGCTTTTCACTCAGCCAGTGCTAAAGCAAGAGAGAGATTTCCCATTCACTGAAGTCATCCAAGCCGTGGCTGGATGGGTAGGTAGTGAGGATGCTAATCACAAGGACACATATTGGGGTCAGGTGGTTCAGTGACCTAGTCAATTTTATTGTATCTTTAAGAGATATTTCTATGAGCTAGACCTAGAAATAGAAGTGGCAAGAGAAAAATCTCAAAGTACAATATTTAGAGTAAATTCATGCACACATAATAATCACCGTTGGAGCCTCTTGCTATGTCTGCATGTACAAAACATGGGAGAATCTTACATCATTTATACAATCCGTGAAACGTAGTATATTTTTTCACCTATGTTTTATTTATTAATGGAGTACTTTTGTTAAATGTATCTTCTCATGTGTAGTCTCTCTGATCTGTCATATTCTTAGTGGGGTCAGATGCAAATCTGGGGGATTCAGATTAAGGATGCATTAAGAATATTCCTCAGTTCCAAATTAAACTTTCCATAATTTATTGTTATTTATTCAAGAAACAGTTCACTCTAATTATTCATCTCCTTTAAGTTTATCTCAATCCTTTCTGAATGAAGCCATTTTTTAAGCAAGAATCTGTTAGATCTTGCCACACATACGATTTAGTTTAAACCTCACAGTAGCTCATCTTGAATGTTGTATTTACCAAACACTTGAATCTGAAAGTGGGAACTATCATTTGCCTGTTGAACAACCTCATGGACATAATAATACAATACACGCACAAAATAGACACTTGGTGCCTCAGACAGAAAGTTCACGTGAGATTTCACGTGCTATTATGTTGGTATAGTTATTCATGATTAGCCACTTTTGTGCAGTAACTTATAGAATCATTTGAGAGCTTGTATGAGTTTGAGCACATACACGCATCCATAATAGCATCACCACAATTAAGGTGACAGACACACCCAACACCTCCCAGAGTTTCCTTCACACAAGCTCGTCTAAGGGTCATACAGTCTCTGACTCTATGGATGGCACCACAGATATTTAGCCAATTGTTTAGTGTTGTTAATATAGATGATCAACAGTTCCTTCCTGTATAGATAATGACTGAGTAAATATTCTTGCACATAAATCACATAAAACTCATCAAATTATGCATATTAAATATGTGGAGTTCTTTGTTGTTGTTTTTTAAGGTTTTTTTAAAACTTTTTTTTAAGATTTTATTTATTTCAGAGAGAGAGCATGCACGAGAGGGGGTAGGGTCAGAGGGAGAAGCAGACTCCCCACTGAGCAGGGAGCCCAATGCAGGAATCAATCCTGGGACTCCAGGATCAGCACTTGATCCTGGGACTCCAGGATCATGACCTGAGCCGAAGGTAGTCGCTTAGCCAACAGAGCCAGCCAGGAGCCCCGTTTTTTAAGATTTTATTTTTAAGTAATCTCTGCGCACAACATGGGGCTTGAACTCATGACTCTGAGATCAAGAGTTGCCCGCTCCACCAACTGAGCCAGCCAGGTGCCCCATGTGCAGTTCTTTGTATGTCAATTGTACCTCAAAGAAGCTGATTTTAAAAAATGAGTGTGCAGAGTTCTAGTAATTGACATGGAAGGACAATGATTATTATTTTTAAAAAAAAGAAAAATAAGAAAAGCCAGTTACAAAATAGTATGTCAGCATCATTTATTTTAGATACATATGTAAGTAATTTAATTTTGAAATGGCCTGGAAATATAGTAGCCAAAATGTTGTCACTGTATCTCTAACAGGTTTGCTTACAGGTTATAATTTTCTTTTTTGCATTTGCATATTCTAATTCTTTGCACTGAAAAATGTGAGGCTTTTTTTTTTTTTTGTAATGGGAAACAAAAAATGAAATAAGAAGGCAAAATTTTTATCTTGGAAAGAGAGTAGGAGGGGAGGTGAGAAAAAGGAAAATGAGGGGAATAACCTCTAACTTATTTGTTAAGGAGGAGCTAAGTAAAATCTAGACAAAGAGAGCCTGGAGATTAAAGCATGAGTGCTTTTAACCCGAAATGGGGATATCTGTGCCAAAGAAATTTCTCAGATCCTGGGACAAAGAACTAGATGATCTTGATGTAGTTTTGTTTTTGTTTTTAAAGATTTTATTTATTTATTTGAGAGAGAGAGTGAGAGAGAGCATGAGAGGGGAGAGGGTCAGAGGGAGAGGCAGACTCCCCACTCAGCGGGGAGCCCGATGTGGGACTCGATCCTGGGACTCCAGGATCATGACCTGAGCTGAAGGCAGTCACTTAACCAACAGAGCCACCCAGGCGCCCAGATCTTGATGTAGTTTTATGATTTCAGCTAATCAAGTAAAGAAAGTGAGCTAAATTATCTCTATTTTACCCCCTGTGTATAATCTGTACCTCTCTGATTTAATCACATTGTCTAGCGTCCCCTTAAATAATCAGCCAGAGGGGCGCCTGGGTGGGTGGCTCAGTCGTTAACCATCTGCCTTCGGCTGGGATCAAGCCCCGCATCGGGCTCCCTGCTCCGCTGGAAGCCTGCTTCTCCCTCTCCCACTCCCCCTGCTTCTGTTCCCTCTCTCGCTGTGTCTCTCTCTGTCAAATAAATAAATAAAAAATCTTTAAAAAAAAAAAATCAGCCAGAAATAAGTCAGACAGACAAAGACAAATACCATACGATTTCACTTACATGTGGAATCAAAAAAACAAATGAACAAAACAACAGACTTGTAAATACAGTGAAAAAGCTGGTGGTTGTCAGAGGGGAGGTGGAGGGGGAATGGGATTAAGAGGGCCAAAATTCCAGTCATAAAATAAATAAGTCACAAGGATGAAAAGTATAGCACATGGAATATAGTCAATAATATTGCAATAACGTATGGTGACACATGGTAACTATACTTATCATCGTGAAACCAAGTAATGCATAGAATTATTGAATGGATACATTGTATACCTAAAATGTTGTATGTTAATTACACTTCAATAAAAAATAATAATCAGCCAGATATATGATGTATAGCTTACATACTTCACAGAATTTGTAGAAGGTAGGTTGTGGACACAGGGCATAACCTAAAGATAAGATACCCACTATGCCCTTTAGATGTGTCATCTAAAGTGATTAGCAGGAACCATGAACCACTGTTCCTTTCAGATACTTCTGGTCTGTTCCCATAGATCTACATATACAAGGAAAAGGTTTTCAAAATTGAGACTCTGGAGATCACCAAATAATGGAAAAAAGAAATCAACCTTTATCTCTTACTTGTGGCAGGTCACCAATGTCAACTGCCCAAGTAAAAGAAAATTTGTTATACAAAAGGCTAGAAAGTATTTAAAAGAATTTCCCTCTCAGTGACTGTAAACTTCAAAAAAAATAATTCTTGTTTAAGTGTGAGTCAGTACTTCATAGCACATTTTGATCCAGGAAAATGAAGCTGGGTGCACTGAAGAGAAGAAAAATTTCATTTAATGAAAATGAGTAGAATTTTATTACTGGAAGGAACCTTAGAGGATTTTTTTAATCCACTCTTCTTTCATTTTATGGAAAAAGTTGTGTCTAAATGGTATTTTGATTTTCCCAAGGATGCCCAATAATGACTTTCTGATCGAGGGCTAATCCCCTGACCCATCTCCCAATGGAAGGCACGCTCCACAACACATTTTCAACAGGTATTTATAAAATGACCTCCTAAGCTGATTTTCCTTTTCTTGTTTCCTAAGGGAGACCATGCCCACCATGTAGCCAAGGCCATGGGAAATTGGAGCACGTGACTGAATTCACCCTGATCGCCTTCCCTGCTCTCCTAGAGCTTCGCGTCTTCCTCTTTGTGGTTCTTTTGCTGACTTACACATTAACCACAACAGGAAACATTATCATCATCTTCCTAATATGGACCGATAAACGCCTGCAGACCCCAATGTACATTTCCCTCAGTAATTTGTCCTGTCTAGATATTTTATACACCACGGTCATTACCCCAAAGTTGCTAGCCTGCCTCCTAGGAGAGAAGAAAACCATATCCTTTGCTGGCTGCACCACTCAAACATATTTCTACTTCTTTCTGGGGACAGTGGAGTTTATCCTCCTGGCGGTGATGTTCTTTGACCACTATGTGGCCATCTGTAATCCCTTGCGCTACACAACCATCATGAACAGCAGGACCTGCCTCTTGCTGGTCCTGGGCTGCTGGGTGGGAGCCTTCCTTCCTGTCCATGTTGGTACCAACCACTGTAGTGACAAGGCTACCTTACTGTAGAAAAGAAATTGATCATTTTTTCTGTGACATTGCCCCTCTTCTGCAGGTGGCTTGTGTAGATATGTACCTCATTGAGCAGATAAACTTTCTCCTATCTGCCCTTGTCATCCTGAGCTCCCTGGCATTCGCTACTGGGTCCTACACCTACCATCCTGCACATCCCCTCAGCCCAAGGCCATCAAAAAGCTTTTTCTACCTGTGCTTCTCACATCACAGTTGTGTCCATTGCCTACGGGAGCAACATCTTTGTGTACGTGAGACCCAACCAGAACTATTCCCTGGATTTTGACAAGATAGCTGCTGTCCTCATTACAGTGGTGACCCCACTTCTGAACCCTTTTATTTATAGCTTGAGAAATGAAAGGTGAAAGAAGTGTTGAGAGGGACAGTGAACAGACTCATGTCCTTGATATTTAGGAAAACTTCACATTAGTCTTTAGTACATCACACACATTTTTTATCTTCAGCACATTCATTCTGCATCAATATAGTCCCAGGTGGACATTCCAGAAACCTGAGACTGTGTCAAAAGGATGAGCAACGACCATACCAAACTGAAGGAAATTCTGCTTACATCTAGAAAAAAAAAAAAAAATCTAACCCATCAAGTCTTGTATATTCATGGCTTTAAACCATTAAACATTACCTAAATAAGATCCAGAGGTTTCCAAATCCAGTCTTGGCTAAATCAGTTTATTTTCCAGGTGACTTTGACCATGTCACAACTTATCTGAGACTTAATGCCTCCATCTCTAAATGAAATAATAGATAATAAAATATCACTACTTATCACAAGACATGTAAAGTTAGAGCATTTTAACTTCTTGGGTTAGGCACTCTTGAAAATTTCAAGAGATTCAGTTTTCACCTTTTTTTATTTACTTAGATCAAATAAATATGATGTGAGAATTGAGGGTAAAAGAGGTAAGACTCAGGATGCTATCGAGCTTCTGGCAATAAACCTGAGTGAGTGCTCTCTTCGGCAGCACATACACTAAAATTAGAATAATGCAAAGAAGATCAGCATAGCCTTGCACAAGGAAAACATGCAAATTCGTGAAGCATCCCACATCATTTGGTGGCAGATGGTAACTAGACTTATCATGGGGATCATTTCATAATTATAAAAATATGGAATCACTATGATGTACACCTGAAACTAATTTGTGTGTCATTTACACTTCAATTAAAAAAAGAAAGAAAGAAAGAAAAGAAAACCTGAGTGAAAGGTGGAGATATTTGCTGAGAAAAGGAACATAAGAAGGGCAGGTCATGAAAGACTTTGGTAAAATGTTTAATAGAATTTTGGGGGTAAAAGCCAAAATAAAGTAGGTAGAACAGTCTGCATATATAAAGAAACAGAATAGAGTCAACACTTTCAAGGTTAGCTGAGACAATAAGCAGTATGGTAATATAAAGGAAACATGGGTTAGAAAATACTATTATCTATCAGGAGATGTGTTTGTTTATTGAATATTGATTGGAGTAGTATAGTCATGGCCTTAGGCTGAGGCAACAGGAGAGCATGAAAGACTGATATGATGGGTTACCTGAAACTGTCAAAGGTGAGGACATCAAGAACATGAAGAAAAGGATAGTTATTGGCAGAAGTTTGTGTTACATACTGATAAATAGGAATGGATGAATCCAGATGTGGAACCTATAGCAACTAGGTGAAAATTATCACAGTCCTTTTTGATGGATGGCCCAAAGTGAACCTTAAGAAGAAGCTTAGCCACGCAGCCCACCATCCCATTTCAGCCGGAAGCAGCCAGAGCGGTCATCAACCCATTCCCTAATGGCACTTAGGGTTACTATTCCAGGGAGACGAATAAGTAAGGACAGGTGAGGCTAGGTAGGGAGAGATAGATAAGGGGCTATGTGATCAGGCTCACAGAAATCCCAAAAATGTGGGGAAACCAGAGATAAGGGGACAAATCGGACCACCCTACCCTAGGCCTGTGGGGTGGGTGTCTTTATGATAAGCACCTGTGACCAACAAAGAATAACTAGACCCTAAAAAGGAAGTAAGCCATTGAAGGTGTTATCAACAGAGATGTTAAAAGGATTTAAGTTCCCCGGTTAGCTTTCTATAAAAGACCAACCCTAAAGGCTCTCCTTAGCAACACTGTCGGGACCCCTCTCACTTCTGAGAGCTAATTCTGTATCCTTGCTTAATAAACTTCTAACACTTTACTCACCAAAAAAAAAAAAGAAGAAGAAGAAGAGGCTTAGCACCTAACTTCAGGTAGAAAAATGGCCAAAGAAAAAGTATAATTTTTAATAATGTGTGCGGAATAGAGCAAATGAACCAGGTCAGTCAGTGAGTAATATGTGTTAATGTACACAGATCAAAGGAAATGATTCATTCGTCCATTTGCCAAGCATGGCTTGGTGCCTATAATGTACCAATAAACAAAACAGACAAAACTTAGGCCCCTACTGGATCTAAATTATAACAGGGGGAGACATACAGTAAGTAACATATACAGAAAAATTATATAGAAAATTTACGCGGTGACAAAAGTTATGGAGAAAAATAAAGCAAGAAAGGAGAATAAAAGGTTTGGGAGAGAGAGTTTCAATTTTAAATAAGGTGGTAAGGAGCTGTGGTAAGAGTGAGAGAAGCAAGCCCTTGTACTGTAGCGATTGGTCACTGAGAGCAGAGACCATCTGAGAATCTCTGCGGCTGGACGCCAAGGACCAGTGTGAGCACCAAGATGGGACCTACATTTACCAGCATGCTGCACTAGAGCTAAAACCAAAACAGCAGAAAGGCTGTACTAATCCCATATTGCTAAGGAACTGGTAATTAAACACAGCCACATTAAAGCAATAAATATTGACTACATGTAAGAAAATTTATTCTTCAGGGGGCACCTGGGTGGCTCAGTCAGTCAAGTGTCTGCCTTCGGATCAGGTCATGATCTCGGGGTCCTGGGATCGAGCCCCATTTCCAGCTCCCTGCTCAGCAGAGAGCCTGCTTCTCCCTCTGCCCCTCCCCCTGCTCGTGCTCTCTCATATATAAATAAAATCTTTAAAAAAAAAAAATGTTTTCTTCAGCACAACCATACATGATTTACCCATAGTGTTGCTTTGATTTCTTTTGATGGATTCCTTTCATAACAAGGTTGAAGTTAAAACGAATTTTTTTAAAAATTTTATTTGTTTATTTATTTGAGAGCGAGCTCGTGAGTAGAGGGAGGAGCTAAGGGAGAGGGAGGGGGAAAGAATCTCAAGCAGACTCTGTGCTGAGCATGGAGCCCAATGCAGGGCTCCATCTCACAACCCTGAGATCATGACCTGATCCGAAACCAAGGGTCCAACAATTAATTGACTGCGCCACCCAGGTACCCCAAGACTTTTTTTTTTTTTTTTTAAGAAACATCTGAAATAAGGACCAAATGATTTTGTTGTTTAGGACACAGATTCTCAAATTCTGGTTACCAAACCAGCAGCATTAGCCATCAGGTAACAGAAGTGAAAATTCCCAGACACCACCCCAGGCCTACTGTATCTGAAACACTGGAGGCAAGCCCAGTGTTTTTTGTTTGTTTGTTTGTTTTTTGTTTTTTAAAGATTTTATTTATTTATTTGACAGAGAGAGACACAGTGAGAGAGGGAACGCAAGCAGGGGGAGTGGGAGAGGGAGAAGCAGGCTTCCCGCGGAGCAGGAAGCCCAATGCAGGCAGGGCTCGATCCCAGGACTCTGGGATCACGACCTGAGCCGAAGGCAGACGCTTAACGACCGGGCCACCCAGGCGCCCCAAGCCCAGTGTTTTAACAAGCTTTCCAAGTGATACTGAAGAGAGCCAATATTTGAGAACCATGGGCTCAGGGAGTCAGGCAGATGTCTAGTTACCCAGACTCATATTATCATTGCTATTGCTCATGAAGAGCCTTGATTAAATATTGCCAGGAAACTTGCCTTAAAATGTACTTGATATCTAGATTTTTTAAAAATCATATAACATGGTTAATTTTTTTACAAATTTTTATTTAAATTCTAGTTAACATATAGTGTAATATTGGTTTCAGGAGTACAATTTAGTGATTCAACACAGTATTATTAATATGATCATTATTATGATAATTATCATTATTCTTATGATGGGTACTTAATCATACCTGTCAATTTATTGGGATTGAGTTAATTACAAAAATTAAGTTTGTTCCTGTTGTGGAGAAGTATTTTCCTGGAGTACTAGAAATGGCTACGTAAGTACTTTGCTTTTTTTTTTTTAAGTACTTTGCTTTTGAGTCCTGGGCATCTGGCAATGAAATAAGAAGGACTCTCTTTTTTTTTTTTTTTTAAGATTTTATTTACTTTTTTGAGAGAGAGCAAGGGAGCACAAGTGGGGGGAGGGGCAGAGGGAGAAGCAGACTCCCCACTGAGCAGGGAGCCAGATGAAGGACTCGATCCCAGGATCCTGGGATCATGACCTGAGCCGAAGGCAGATGCTTAACTGACTGAGCCACCCAGGTGCCCCCAGGAGGACTTTCAAAACAGAGTTCCCAGCAATTGTATTAAAGGCCAGATCTGCTGGTCCTTTTCTCAGTCACCTAAATTGTCTGTGATCTCTTTATCTCTGTTTTTTTCTGCCTCTAAAAAAGAAAAGAAAAGCTTTAGTTTAATTGTATGGTTCATTACCATTGTGTACATGATGATAATTTTTCCTCAGACCTCATTTTTTCGTCAGGGATTTACTCACACGAGATGTGTTGAAGACACTTACTGAATCAGTATATATAGCCCAGTCTCTGGATCTAGGTCTTCATTCTGACATCTGCAACCAGTATGATTTTGGGCCAATCACTTCATCTCTCTGTACCTCTGTTTCCTTATCTATAAAATGAATTTCATAATAATTTTCATGTTGTAGTATTATTGTAAGACAAACTTGAAAACACTTATATCATTGAATCAATATTAGCTATCCTCTTTAGGACCCTGTAAAAAATTCAATGTGAGGTGATAAAGATAAAAAGAAACAGAACATGATCTCTACTCCTAAGTTATTCAATATTTTTTTAAATTTTTTATTGTTATGTTAATCACCATACATTACATCATTAGTTTTTGATGTAGTGTTCCATGATTCAGTTTGTGCATAACACCCAGTGCTCCATGCAGAATGTGCCCTCCTTAATACCCATCACCAGGCTAACCCATCCTCCCACCCCCCTCCCTTCTAGAACCCTCAGTTAGTAATTCATATTTTAATTTGAGAAAAAATTATATAAAAGAAAATATCATGAATGATACAGTCTGAAAATAAAGGAATTAAAACTTCTGATTTGGGACATAGTGGAGTAACCTTTTTTAGGTTTTTGACTTTTTGATTTTTTTTTTTTAAAGATTTTATTTATTTATTTATTTGAGAGAGAGAGAATGAGAGACAGAGAGGGAGGAGGGTCAGAGGAAGAAGCATACTCCCTGCCGAGCAGGGAGCCCGATGCGGGACTCGATCCTGGGACTCCAGGATCATGACCTGGGCCGAAGGCAGTCGCTTAACCAACTGAGCCACCCAGGCGCCCTTTTTGATTTTTTTTTACCTTTTGACTTAAACAACTAGAAAATGCAAAAGTATATAAAGCAACAATTTTCAGGCATTGAGTAACAAGCAGTGGAGGATTGTGATCACTGCAAGAAGTGAAACAAAGTGACCTCTACAACTGCCCCAGTGTGCAGTCTGAATGCAGTTTCTAGGCTGCAGCATGGGGTGGGAGCATTCAGCCAGAGGCTGGCAGGGTCTCTGAATTGAGCAGACAGAGATCAGAGTTTGGGGAGGTGGGTGACTTGTGTTTGTAGAGAAGAGGACCAGAGATGAGAGACATACACAAAAAGAAAACTCTGGAGATATGCAGAAGGATGCCCTCGAGACTTTGGCTGAGTATAGATCTAAGCATCCATAAAAAAAAAAAAAAAAAAAAAATTACCTGAAGGTGTGAAAGGATCCATGAGAAATAAATCGGCCAAATAATTTTTTGTGACCACATAGGGATGGACACAGTTTTTGTTCCTAGCAGCCAGAGTGAAAATTGAAAATATGTGAGGCATAAGATAAAGTAATGGGGATAAATTAATCCAAAAGCAAAAGCAAACCTAGCTTTTTCTTCAAAGAGGTTTAAAACAAGATTTGAAAGAATTAACCTGGTCCACAAGTGCCTATGAAGAACAATGCCTAACACACCTTAAAAGAATTCAACCAATTTCATGACTTAACCAAGTAAAATACACAGCATCCAAACAAAAATGTGTAGGCATGGGGCGCCTGGGTGGCTCAGGTGGTTAAGCGTCTGCCTTCGGCTCAGGTCAGGATCTCCAGGTCCTGGGATTAAGCCCCACATGGGGCTCCCAGCTCAGCAGGGAGTCTGCTTTTCCTTCTTCCTCTGCCTCTCCACTTGCTTGTACTCTCTGTCTCTCTCTCTCTCTTAAATAAATACATATATTTTTTTAAAATGTGTAGGCATACAAAGCAGGATATAGTGATGCATAACCAGAAGAGGAGTCATCAACAGAAACAGACCCAGAAATGACAGGAATTACTGAAGAATATTTAAGCAGCAATAATAAAAACATTCCATGCACCTGAGAATGTAGAATGTAAAATGATTTAATGATGAAATCATTAAATGATTAAAATTAAAAAATGATTAAAAGCATTTATCATATAAGTATTCTCAAACCGTGGTCACCATCATAACCATCCCCTTTATCCTGCACTTTTAAAAATCTTTGTATTATTCTGTGTTGTTAACAACCATTATTCTTAGACAGAGTTGGCCATGATGATACCATATTCTCAAGGTATTCGACAAAGAGCTTTGAAGGAAACATTTTTTGCCTGAAATGCAATAGGCATGAACTATAGACAAAATGCCCATAAAAAGGGTTTCCACTAGTTCTTGTACCCTTTCTCTTGCATGCACGATTACATGTAGGAGTTGGGACCCAATTTCCTCTTGACCTCACCAGTCTGTGAACACGAAGCAGGTCACAATAAAATTGTGTCTATGCACCCAGAGTCTATGCACCCAGACAGGTGCATAGACTCTCATGCTCCTATTCGACTACTACCACGTGTTGCTTGGAATCCCCAAGGGATGTTTCATGTGTAGTTATGAACTATCACTTAATATTATCAGACTCTGGCTGCCCTTTGCTGATTTAGACCATCTTTTTTTTTTCTAAATTTTTTTTTTTTAAGATTTTATTTATTCATTTGAGACACACAGAGAGAGAGAGAGAGAGAGAGAGAGCATGAGCAGGGAGAGAGGCAGAGGGAGAGGGAGAAGCAGGCTTCCCGCCGAGCCAGGAGCCCGATGCGGGGCTCGATCCCAGGACCCTGGGATCATCACCTGAGCCGAAGGCAGACGCTCAACCATCTGAGCCACCCAGGTGCCCCGATTTAGACCATCTTAGAAGCAGCTTGAAAGCACAGATTTCTCATTGTCACCGCAGACTACTCCCTCTGAAAGAAAGCGGGTGTAAGTGACAAAGAAACTTTCAGTGTCTTTCAGTGTTCCTGAAATAGCAGATCACTGGGATGTTAGATATGCTGCTCTGTGCTCGGACGTCTCTGCTATAGTTAGGGACACTAAGCCATATCCCCAGCAGGAGTGAGGAGAATCCCATTATCCTACTTCACCACCTGGGCGCAGAGGAAAGATGGCGTCTGCCCTATATCTCAAAGGGCCCCTCACTCTCTGCATTCGGTCCCTTTTTATAATGAATCCACGGGGCGCCTGGGTGGCTCAGTCATTAAGCGTCTGCCTTCGGCTCAGGTCATGATCCCAGGGTCCTGGGATCCAGCCCCGCATCGGGCTCCCTGCTTGGCGGGAAGCCTGCTTCTCCCTCTCCCACTCCCCCTGCTTGTGTTCCCTCTCTCACTGTGTCTCTGTCAAATAAATAAATAAAATCTTTTAAAAAATAAAAAAAATAAAAATGAATCCACATGGCTTGGGTAAATAATATCTGAAACAGATGCCATGTCATCTTCCCCACCCTGGTGCTACCCATATGCGCCCACCTACTTCAGCCAAAATTCTCATATAAATTGACTCGGAATTTCTTTACCCACCAGTGTGTCACATTCTTAGCCTCCATCTGGGACCCCTGAGGCACGTAAGTCAGACAGAATTCAAACATAGTGTATTTGAATATCTGAGATGACTCTGTAAGAACGCTCACCTCCCTTCCAATTCATGCATTACTCATCCTCTGAGTGAACTGAAGAAAAAACTAGAGCAGCGTTGTGCATGCGTGGTACTGCCCTACAGAAAACAGAGACAAAGAGTAACATATTAACATTCTTGGAGATGGAGTGCTCAAGAATGCCTTAGAAGTTTGACAGTGATTAACATGTCTTAGAAAAATTCTCTAGATACTGTTGTATTTATAAATTTAACCCCTAGGTGTTTTTTTTAATATTTTATTCATTTATTTGACACAGAGAGAGAGAACACAAGCAGGGGGAGCAGGAGGGAGAGAGAGAGAGGGAGAAGCAGGCTCCCCAACGAGCAGGGAGCCCAACGCACGCTCGATCCCAGGACCCTGGGATCACGACCTAAGCCAAAGGCAGACACTTAACCGACTGAGACGCCCAAGCACCCCTAACCCCTAGTTTTTAACATAATCAAACGGAAAAAAAAGACTCAATAATAAACCCATCTTAGTGGCAAACTGATAACCCATGAAAATCCATTCTCTTAACTTGAATTTAAATTAAAAAAAAAAGAATAAAAAGGAAATCCATTCTCTTAATTTAGTAATTTACCAGGTATAGACCTTACTGATATAAATTTTATGCTCTGCCTTTTAAATACCTGATCATGGGATGCCTGGGTGTTTCAGTTGGTTAAGGGTCTGCCTTCGGCTCCGGTCACGATCTCAGGGTCCTGGGATCGAGTCTCCCAGCGGGCTCTTTGCTCAGCGGGAGTCTGCATCTCCCTCTGCCTGCCACTTCCCCTGCTTGTGCTCTCTCCCTCCCTTTCTCTGACAAGTAAATAAAAATCCTAAAAAATAAATAAATAAATAAATAAATAATCACATTTTTGTTTGTTTTTATAGTTAAATACCATAAGGAAGTTCTTGATCTTCTTGGGGGTTAAATTTGAAAATTGTTTCATTAGTAACACACTCCAACCACAAGGGGGAGTGCAAGACACACAGCACCTGTCTCTCACACACACACACACACAAAACCCCCAGGCAATTTACCTCCTCCTGTAACAGGAGTAATTAACAAGTTCACAGAATTGCACTATTCTGGGCGATCACTGCTCACATTGTACTCTATGATATTTCAAATTCAGGATCTATTAAAGCCTGAGTGTTTTGGTGCTTTAGATGTGGTAAGTGAATAAGTTAAAATGTTTAAGAATCCTTGGAATCCCTTTTTCACATAAGCATGGCTAAAGTATATATGTATGGTGCAGTCAGACAGACCTGGGGTCTCCTACTGCTGAAGACAAGTTGCCCTTCCCCTATTATAATTCCCACATTAAGCTATTATTGGTATAGGGCAGAGGGGCATGATGCCTTAACTGAGGGCCTGTGACTCTAGGTCTTACAAATTCTTTTTTCCCCTGGTGTGCTTTCCCTTGGATCCTTTCCATGCTGCTTCTTTCTTTTCTTTTCTTTTCTTTTTTTTAAGATTTTAGTTATTTATTTGAAAGAGAGAGACACCACGAGAAAGGGAACACAAGCAGGGGGAAGGGGAGAGGGAGAAGCAGGCTTCCCGTTGAGCAGGGAGCCCCATGTGGGGCTCGATCCCAGGACGCTGGGATCACAACCTGAGCCGAAGGCAGACGCTTAAAGACTGAGCCACCCAGGCGCCCCCATGCTGCTTCTTTCTTTAATCTTCAGTGTTTTGAAATATTCATTTTTTATAAACAAAGTATTTCTCTCTGAAAACTCATACCCAAAAAGTAATTTGATAAAAATGTAAAATAAATTATGCCCTTGTCCATTAAAATAACCTCTATGACCTAAATAATGAAATTAACATCAATAGAGTATTTTTATATATACATGCATGTATCTTAAGTTTTTCCAAGAATGCATCTTTTTCAGCTCAGTGTTACTTTTTAAACATTTCAACAGGGGTGCCCGGGTGGCTCAGCTGGTTAACCACTCTTGATTTCAGCTCAGGTCATGATCTCAGGATCCTGAGATGGAGCCCCAAGTCCAGCGTGGCACTCAGCAGGGAGTCTGCTTGAGATTTTCTCTCCCTCTGCCCCTCCCCTCACTTGCATGCACAGGAGCTCTCTCAAAATAAAAAAATAAGCACTTCAACAACAAAAAATCTACAATTTTTTTCAAGTCACGTTTTTCTTTTTTTCTCCTTAAAGCTTCCCTTTATTATTTATCCATGTCATGCATTTTTCTTAATTAAAAAGTATACATACACAGAAAGAGTGACTGAAATATAGTTGCTTTCATCATGGGCTAATAGGGAATATAACGAAATTTAGTGGAATTACCTGTTTCTATAGCCAGTTTGATTTTATACGGTTTGAAAAAACTGTTGATTTTGGTTGCATTTTGTTCGAAATAAACCAGCAATATTCAACCAAACTTTTAACAAATGGAGTGCCAAATAATTTTATATTTTAGGGCGTTAGGAAATAGCACTTATTGAAAATGGAGCTTGCAAACATTAAGACATTGAAATGTGTATGTACTAAAGCAAGGGAAGAACTGAGCAAACTATAAAATTAAAACTCCAGTTGAGGGCGCCTGGATGGCTCAGTCGTTAAGCGTCTGCCTTCGGCTCAGGTCATGATCCCAGGGTCCTGGGATCGAGTCCCACATCGGGCTCCCTGCTCCGCGGGAAGCCTGCTTCTCCCTCTCCCACTCCCCCTGCTTGTGTTCCTGCTCTCGCTGGCTCTCTGTCAAATAAATAAATAAAATCTTTAAAAAAAAAAAAAAAACTCCAGTTGATGGGGTTTTGGGATATAGGTGAAGTTCAATGGGGAGGAGTCTGGAGCTGATGACTAAGAAAGAATTCTTGAGACGTCTTTGGTGCAAAATGGTGGTTTATTAAAGCACGGGGACAGGACCCACGGGCAGAAAGAGCTGCTGTCCCGGAGTTGTGAAGGGGTGGCTGATTATATACTATGGGGTTGGGGGAGGTAAGGAAAAGGGAGGTTTCCGGAAGAACTTTCATATGCTAAAGAAGACTCACAGGATACCCGAGGCCTTGCCATTGTCAAGTTAAGGTTGTTCACCCCTCTAGTAAGGCATTAACATGAAGATAGTTGGGAACTTCCTGGAGGAACATTACACTCTGCCCACTTCAAGTATCTGTCGATGGGCTGCAGGGTATACAGTTAAAGACTGTATGGGTATACAGTCTTTAACTGTATCTACATTTCCTTCCGGAAGCTAGGTTATTGATAGAAATGCTTTGTTCTTGTAGATTGCTAA
>NW_023270387.1:19002419-19083456 GCF_011800145.1 Mirounga leonina | reverse complement strand
TTAGGGCAGCCAGAAGTGCCTGAGGAATGTCACATTTATATCCCATGGTGGGGGGGGAGAGGGGGTTGTGGGGTGTCAGCTTCTGCTTTGTCCTCAGCTTGCCTTCTCTTCCCTCATCACGATGGTGTACATTACTGAATTTTGAAATAATTGTTCAGGGTAATATTAGTTTGTTTTTAGGGAACACATTTCTAGAATTAAAACTATGTAGTCTTGGAAAATATGAACACTTTAAAAATTTAAATTGCCCTCCACAAACTTTCTATTAATTTTTACTGCCAAATACTGTTTATAGAAACTACTTCTGACTTAAAAAGTATTCCTGAAAGAGTACATTAGGCCCATCAAGATATAATCTCAGAAAACAGAGGTAGACTGATAGATAATAATATTAGTGGATAATTAATATTAAGTATGTCATGATTACATTACTTTAAGAGTAATTTTTTTTTTTATTATTGTAGCATGAACACTTCACATGAGATCTATCTCCTTAACAAAATTTTAAGTTTACAATACAGGATTGTAATCTATAAGCACAACTTTGTACAGCAGATCTCTAGGAGTTATTTTTCTTTTTCTTTTTTTTTTTTTAATATTTTATTTATTTATTTGACAGAGACATAGCGAGAGAGGGAACACAAGCAGGGGGAGTAGGAGAGGAAGAAGCAGGCTTCCCCGCGGAGCAGGGAGCTGGATGTGGGGCTCGATCCCAGGGTCCTGGGATCAGGACCTGAGCCGAAGGCAGACGCTTAACGACTGAGCCACCCAGGCGCCCCTAGGAGTTATTTTTCTTACATAACTCAAACTTTAGATCTTTGAACATCAACTACACTCAGCCCATGCCAACCACCATTCTACTCTCTGTTTCTATTAATTTGACTATTTTAGATTTCTCATATAACTGGAATCATGTGGTATCTGTCCTTCTGCAGTTGGCTTATTTCATAATGGACTTCAAGTCCATCCATGTTGTCACATATGGCAGGATTTCCTTTATTTTTAAGGCTGAATATCATTCCATTGAATGTACATGGCACCTTTTTCTTTATCCACTCATCCATCAGTGGACATTTGGGTTGTTCCCATATCGTGGCAATTGTGAATAGTGCTACAACGAACAGGAGAGTTTAGGGGAGGAAAATGTTCTCTTCTCCTATTCCAAGTTTTTTGCCTGGCCTAATAATTAAATTGGTATGAGACAGATCAAAAGAAGAAAACCAAATTTAATTCCATATGTACTGAAGCCGCACAAAGACAGAGAAGCTCTCTGATAATCAGGCAAATGAGGCTTGCATGCCACCCTGAATTAAAAAGAAGGGGTTTCGGGGTCTGGGACTTCAAAGGGAAGGAAGACAATTCACAGGAAATGGGAAGAGCAAATGTTTGGTAAACAAATGTTTCTCATGCCAGGTGGAGAAGTTTTCTTATGTCAAAAAAAAATTAGAAAGCTATCTTTGGTGATAGCTCTCTTCCTGGTACAGACTCCCTATCTAAATTATTTTAGGCAATTAAAGAGGAGGTAAAAAGTTCTTCTTGAGTCTATTGGACCTTGATTGTCTTCAGCTAAAAATAATCGGCATGCCAAAGTGGCACATTCTTGGGTGCTTGCTCTAAACCCCATCAGAGGGCAGCAATCCTGATTCAACATTCTGGTTTCAAATATTTTGGATATAGCCCCAGAAGTGGGATCTCTGGACCATACAGCAGTTCTATTTTTAATTTTTTTTTTTTAAGATTTTATTTATTTATTTGACAGAGAGAGACACAGCCAGAGAGGGAACACAAGCAGGGGGAGTGGGAGAGGGAGAAGCAGGCTTCCCGCGGAGCAGGGAGCCCGATGTGGGGCTCGATCCCAGGACCCTGGGATCATGACCTGAGCCGAAGGCAGACGCTTAACGACTGAGCCACCCAGGCGCCCTATTTTTAATTTTTTGAGGGACTTCCATCAGTTTTCCAGAGTGGTTGCACCATTTTACACCCCATCAATGGTGTCCCCGTGTTCCAACTTCTTCACATTCTTACCAACATTTGCTGTCTTTTGTTTTCTTATAATACCCATTCTAACAGGTGTGAGGTCATATCTCATAGTTTTGATTTGCATTTCCCTGATGGTTAGTAATGGTGAGCATCTTTTCATATACTTATTGGCCATTTTCATGTCGTCTTTGGAGAAATGTTTATTCAGTTCTTTTGTCCACTTTAATCAGTTACTTGGGGACTTTTTTGCTACTGAAATGTAGGAGTTCCTTATATATTTTGGATATAATCTCTTTTTTTTTTTTTAAAGATTTTATTTATTTATATGACAGAGAGAGACAGCGAGAACAGGAACACAAGCAGGGGGAGTGGGAGAGGGAGAAGCAGGCTTCCCGCTGAGCAAGGAGCCCGATGTGGGACTCGATCCCAGGACCCTGGGATCATGACCTGAGCTGAAGGCAGACGCTTAATGACTGAGCCACCCAGGTGCCCTGGATATAATCTCTTGTTAGGTATATGGTTTGCAAATTTTTCTCCCATTCTGTTTACTGCCTTTTCACTCTGTTGATTTTTTCTTTTGCTGTGCAGAAGCTTCTCAGTTTGATGCAGTTCCACTTGTTTATTTTTGTCTTTTTTGTCTATGCTTTTGGTGTCACGTTCAAGAAATCATTGCCAGCCCATGTCATGAAGTTTATCCCCTATGTTTTCCACTAGCAACTTTACAGTTTCAGCTCTTATGTTTAAATCTTTAATCCATTTTGAGCTGATTTTTGTGTATGGTGTGAATCCAGTTTCATTCTTTTGCATGTGGATATCCAGTTTTCCCAGCATCATTTGCTAAAAAGACTGTCCTTTCCCCATTCTGCATTCGTGGCTCCCTTATCAAATATCAGTTGAGCATATATATACAGGGTCTATTTATTGGCTTTCTATTTTGTTTGTTAAAAAGAAAAACCACAGGCCCAAAATGGAGTCACTTAGGTGACGTCACCAAACTGGGTCTTAATATCTCACCTAACTGCAATTTCAACCTCCTCCAGAAATGTAGTCTTAACTGATCAGTCAGGAATTTTCTGGTCAGCACCAAAGAGGTAATCAGTGACATGGGCCTCTCCATCCCCAAAAGGAAAATGAGGTCATCTGCATGGTAAGATCCACTACTCCTTCCCTTAAGGGAAAGTGAACTTGCCTGAAACAATCCTTTCTTTTCCCTTTGCTAATTATCCCACCCTGTTTCTGTCTATAAAATCCTTCCATTCTGTCCAGCTCCTTGGAGTTTTTTTGGTTGCTAGATATGATGCTGCCTGATTCATGAATCACTTGATAAAGCCAATTAAATATTCGAACTTACCAGTAGAAGTTTGTTTTTTAACATGTTCCATTGGTCTATTATGTCTGTTTTTATGCCAATGCCATACTGTTTTGATTACTGTGGCTTTGTAATGCATTTTAAAATCAAGAAATGTGAAGCTTCTAGATTTATTCTTTCTCAAGATTGCTTTAGCCATCCTGGGGTCTTTTGTGGTTCCATATGAATTTTAGGATTTTTTTTTTTCTACTTCCTTAAAAAAAAATACCATTAAGACTTTGATGGGATTACACTGAATCTATAGATCACTATGGGTAGGATGGACACTTCAACAATATTAAGTCTTCCAATCCATGAACATAAACGTCTTACCATTTATTTGTGTCTTCTTTAATTTCTTTCATCAGTGATTTAAAGTTTTCAGAGTACAAGTCTCTCATCTCCTTGGTTAAGTTTATTCTGAAGTATTCTATTCTTTTTTATACTATTATAAATGGGATTACTTATTTAATTTTTTGGATAGTTTATTGTTAATGAATAGAAATGCAGCTGATTTTTTATGTTG
Organism: Mirounga leonina; assembly: GCF_011800145.1. Taxonomy (NCBI): domain Eukaryota; kingdom Metazoa; phylum Chordata; class Mammalia; order Carnivora; family Phocidae; genus Mirounga; species Mirounga leonina. Next base: position 19,079,602 of record NW_023270387.1, on the reverse strand, counting down.
GTTCCCGTCTCTGCTTCTTTATGCCATCAAAGTAGGAAGATATCAAGGACCAATATTAGAATGTGACCCTGAGGTGTGAACTGAAGCTAATTTTAGTCATGGATCTACTCCTTGAACAGGCAGGAGAAGTTTTGGCATAACTCACATCAAAGAAATACATTGAGGGGCGCCTGGGTGGCTCAGTTGGTTAAGCGACTGCCTTCGGCTCGGGTCATGGTCCTGGAGTCCCGGGATCGAGTCCTGCATCGGACTCCCTGCTCAGCAGGGAGTCTGCTTCTCCCTCTGATCCTCCCCCTCCCATGCTCTCTGTCTCCCATTCTCTCTCTCAGATAAATAAATTAAAAATCTTTAAAAAAAAAAAAGAAAGAAATACATTGAGATTGGGCTCCAAGACTAGTAACAAAGAGCATTCCTTTTCTTTGCCTTATCCTCTAGGCACACATGGGAGAAGCTACAGGGGCTGGCAAAAATTGGGAATATGGTATCATGGGTCCCAGCCATCTCTCTATTGATTTCTACCTTAGACACAAACCTTAAAATTTTGAGAGAAATGTACTGAGCAAACATGAGAATTAAAGTTTTTATGATTTACAGATGTATTCTGGATAACAGAAATTAACAATGAAGACTTTAGAGATACAGCTTAAAGAGTTGGCTTTTGAAAAATTCAGTAACTTACCCAGCAATCTACTTCAAACTTCCAACCTAGAAGGGTCCTGGTGTTGGAACAGAATCAGGTTCACGGAATGGAGGACTCAAATTTCGTTTAACAAAGAATAATTTTTTTTTAAGATTTTATTTATGTATTTGACAGAGAGAGAGTATGAGCCAGTGGAGGGAGGGGGGGAGGAGCAGAGGGACAGGGAGAAGCAGACTCCCCACTGCGCAGGGAGCATGGTATGGGGCTCCACCCCAGGATCCCAGGATCATGACCTGAGCTGAAGTCAGACGCTTAACCGACTGAGCCATCCAGGCACCCCAACAAAGAATAATTTTTTAAGAAAGTGAGAAACAGAAGTCTCCTATATCAAGTGTGACAAGGAGGTCATGAATGAGCCACTTCTATAAATTTATAAAAGTATTCTCATTTCCACAAATATTATTAAGGCATTAGAGACATAAACTTGCAATTTGGGACTGGGTCACATGGCATATTGATAAAAAGCCCAAGTGCACACTCTGTTCTTCATGCATCAGAACATACTGCAAATACACAATGCCAGAAGGTCACTGGCAGGAGGAAGACACAGCTGTCTCCTACATACAGACCAACACGGGACTGAGCAGTAAGAACAGCTGAGAGGAACAGCTGAGGCTTATGACAAACAGGCACAGATCTGAGAAGTGAAAACCTGACCAGGGATAAACTCTGTGAAACCTGGAAATGACAGACTACACTGTGGTTTAGAAATTACCCTTCAATGAGAATCAGATATTCTGGGTTCCAGTCCTGGTCCAGCCACAAACTAGGTCAGTAGCTTCATGGAAGTCACTGAATTTCTGAGGTGCTTCAATGATAAAAGATGTGGTTGTGTCTTACAGGATATCAGGTCTTCATCCAAATCTGTAACAGTGCTTCTCAAACTTTAATATGCATTACAAATTACCTGAAGACCTTGTGAAAAATGTAGATTCTAATTTACTACAACTGAAGTGGAGCTCAATCTTTTGCATCTCCAATAAGTTCCCATGAGACTCAATGCTATTTCTTTGCATATCATGCTCTGTGCAGGAAGGCACTAGAATTGGCTGGTTCAATATTCCTAGGCAGGATCAATCAATGAGGGAACACTAAGTGTCTAATTGGCCCTTTCAAATGAAGAGATGAAGAAGGAAAGTAAGTAGAAGAGACATCAGGCCAGGAAATGTGACAAGGACCAAAGCACAACCCCAAACCATTAAGAACTGAAACCAGGGCTTACCGTGCGAGTAGTTTTTCTATAGTGCTGTCAAATATCAAAAGATAAGAGCGACAGCTAAGAACTCTTGAGTCAGTAAGGAACAGTGGCCCTGGGGGTATTTCATTTGTCAGGTGGGTTATGCTGCGAACGGTTAAAAAATACTTATAAAACTATTCTCCCAATTGGTCATCTGTATATTAAACTTTCCATTAAGGGCGCCTGGGTGGCTCAGTCGGTTAAGCGACTGCCTTCGGCTCAGGTCATGATCCTGGAGTCCCGGGATCGAGTCCCGCGTCGCTCGGCAGGGAGTCTGCTTCTCCCTCTGACCCTCCTCCCTCTCATGCTCTCTGTATCTCATTCTCTCTGTCTCAAATAAATAAATAAAATCTTTAAAACCTCCTACAATATTTAAAAAAAAAAAACAACTTTCCATTAAAGTCTTAGTTTTGAGAGAACTCAAATTTATCAATTCTTTGAGTTATAATTTATGATTTTGAACTTTAGTTTCATCAAAACAAAAGCACCCACCCCAGATTACAAAGTCATTGTCCTACATTTTCTCCTTCACAGTTTTGTTGTGTTTTGTTTTAGAGAGTGCGGGCAAGAGTGGGCTGGTGGGGGAGGGGCAGAGGGAGAGAGAGAATCTTAAGTAAGCTCCACACCCAGCACCGAGCCTGACTCAGGGCTCCATCTCACCACCCTGAGATTGGGACCTGAGCCAAAATGAAGAGTCAGATGCCCAACCAGCTGAGGCGCCCCTCTTCTCTACGGTTTGTTTATTTTTTTCACATTGAGGACTTTAATCTGTCTGGAATCTTCCTTTTCATGAGATGTTTTATACAGAACAGTTACAATTTTCTCGTCTGTTTGTCACCCTACAAGCTTTCTCAATTAGAGATTTTTTTTTCCTAATTCTGGGAAATGTCTCTATTATTTCCTCAAATATGACCTCTCTATTTATTTTTCTTTCCTACTGAAACTCCTCTGTATCTCTTAGCTTTAAATATATATATATATGTTCTACCTTGTCCTTCTTTCCTGTTGCCTTCTAGAGTCCTCAGTGTGACCTTCCAACTCATTAGTGGTTCTTCAGTTTTATCTGTGCCACAATTTACCGTGTTTTTTATTATATTTTACATACTAACATCTCCTATTTGGTTCTTGTTTGTGACTTCCTGTTCTTTTTTATTTCTCTAGTATCTTCCCTTATCTCCTTGGATAGTCTTACTTTGCATATTTAAATTCTATTCTATCAATAACACTACTTCAGTTGGTAGCTGGTGTTTGTTGTCTTTTTTTTTTTTTTAAAGATTTTATTTATTTATTTGAGACAGAATGAGAGACAGAGAGCATGAGAGGGAGGAGGGTCAGAGGAAGAAGCAGACTCCCTGCCGAGCAGGGAGCCTGATGCGGGACTCGATCCAGGGACTCCAGGCTCATGACCTGAGCCGAAGGCAGTCGCTTAACCAACTGAGCCACCCAGGTGCCCTGTTGTCTTTTTTTTTTTAATAGAAATTTTATTCCTTTCTATTGTTTGCCTGTGAACTCATGTACCTTGGGAGACGCCAACTGCCCTTCTTGGTAATGCATGTTGGTAAGGAGCCAAAGGCATCAATCTGATTAAGGCAGTAGTCAGCAAACTGTGGCCCATGGGCCAAATTGGACCCATTGCCCATTTTTATAAATACAGTTTGTTGGAACACAGAAGCTGCCATTGGTTTACATGTTGCTTACGGCTGTGTTAGAACTACAGGGACAAAGTTGAGTAGTTGCAGAGAGACCAGATGGCTCACAAAGCCTAAAATATTTACTATCTGGCACTTCACACAGAAAGTTAGTTGACCCCTGATTTAAGAAGTGGAGAGAGTTGAGACCCAGGGTGGAGAGCGACAACTACCACCAACCCCGGTCCTCGCATCCAACTGCAGCTCCTCCCTCAGGCAACACCTCTCTGGATTTCACCTGGCGGTGGCTCCCCAAGGCTGTAACACCCAGACCTTGATGGTTTACAGGGGAGTCATGAGGGCATGAAGGCTTGTGTGTGGCTGGTCACTTCAGTTTCCATCACTTCCTCACTCAGTCCAGAGCTTGGCATTGCCCTGATATTTCATGGTCGGACTGTTGCTACTTATTTCTGTCATGATAGGGCAGGCAAGGACTGTCTAAAGGCATTGCACGTGAAAAGCAATCTAGTCTCCCAATGTTTCCTCTTTTTTTGTTTTTAAGATTTTATTTATTTGACAGAGAGAGACACAGCGAGAGAGGGAACACAAGCAAGGGGAGTGGGAGAGGGAGAGGGAGAGGGAGAAGCAGGCTTCCCGCCGAGCAGGGAGCCCGATGCAGGGCTCGATCCCAGGACCCTGGGATCATGACCTGAGCTGAAAGCAGACGCCCAACGACTGAGCCACCCAGGCGCCCCGTCCCAATGCTTCCTCTTCCTGCCAGGGTCTAAGCGACCACTGTTCACCCAGGGAAAAAAGACGACCTTCTGTCTCCTTAGAGTTTCTTATGCTTTGTGGTTGTCGTTTCATAGTAATTATCATTATATTCTGGAAACCATGCTTCCCTCTTGTTTCTTTGGCTTCTCCCAGATTGTTTTTTTGTCAGGGAGCCAACAACACATGTTGCTTCACCCTTTGACAGAAACCAGAAGCCTCTGATGTTTATATAGATTAAGCCCATCTCCATGGCAACATCTTTTCCAAGCCCTTCTTCACTCATTCCTAATCCCTCCCAACACAAAACTAATATAGACATGCCTCCCATTTTATTGTGCTTCACTTTATTGTACCTTGCAGATACTGCATTTTTTATAAATTGAAGATCTGTGGCAATCCTGAATCGAACAAGTCTATTGGTGCCATTTTCCCACAGCATTTGCTCCCTTCATGTCTGTGTCACATGTCAGTAATTCACGAACTATTTCAAACTTTTTCATTGTTATTTATATTTGTTATGGTGATCTGTGATCAGTGATTATGGCTTACTGGTTAGCATTTTTTAGCAACAAAGTATTTTTAATTAAAGTATGCACATTGTTTTTTAGACATAATGCTATTGCACACTTAACAGACTACAGTATAATGTAAACAACTTTTATACGCACTGAGAAACCAAAAAATTTATTGACTCACTGTATTGCAATATTCGTTTTACTGTGGTGACCTGGAACTGAACCTACGATATCTCCAAGGTACAACTGAAACCCAGAGGAAACTGGGGAGCCAGGAGCTAAGGAAGAGTAAGACTTCCAGTGATTTTTCTCAAGGATTCTTATCTAGTGGTCCTTCCTTCTCATGGGCTCCACACAGCTTGTAACACACATCACCTGCTATTATGGACCCAAAATTTGTAAGTCAAAGCACTAATCCTCAGTGTGACAATATTTAGAGATAAGGCCTTTAAGGAGATAAATGAGGTTAAATGAGGTCATCAGGGAAAGACCTAATCCAATATGACTGGTGTCCTTAGAAGAAGAGACACCAGTGAGTATGCATACAGAGGAAAGGCCCTGTAAGAAAGTCATAGCAAGAAGATGGCTCTCCAAGATGTCCATCGACAGATGAATGGATAAAGAAGATGTGGTATATATATACAATGGAATATTATGCAGCCAACAAAAGGAATGAGATCTTGCCATTTGCAACGACGTGGATGGAACTGGAGGATATTATGCTGAGCAAAGTAAGTCAAACAGAGAAAGACGTGTATCATATAACTTCACTGATATGAGGAATTCTTAATCTCAGGAAACAAACTGAGGGTTGAGGAGTGGGGGGTGGGATGGGAGGGATGAGGTGACTGGGTGATAGACACTGGGGAGGGTATGTGCTCTGGTAAGCGCTGTGAATTGTGCAAGACTGTTGAATCTTAGATCTGTACCTCTGAAACAAATAATGCAATATATGTTAAGAAAAAAAAAGATGAAGAAGAAGATAGCAGGAGGGGAAGGATGAAGGGGGGAAATCGGAGGGGTAGATGAACCATGAGAGACAATGGACTCTGAAAAACAAACTGAGGGTTCTAGAGGGGAGGGGGGGGGAGGATGGGTTAGCCTGGTGGTGGGTATTGAGGAGGGCACATTCTGCATGGAGCACTGGGTGTTATGCACAAACAATGAATCATGGAACACTTCATCTAAAACTAATGATGTAATGTATGGGGATTAACATAAGAATAAAAAAAATAAATTAAAAAAAAAAAAAAGAAGAAGAAGATGGCTCTCTACAAGCCAGAAAGAAAGGGCCTCACCAGAGACCAAGCACCTTGATCTTGGCCTTCCAGCTTCCAGAACTATGCGAAAGTACGTTTTTGTTGTTTAAGACACCTATTCTGTGGTATTCCACTATGGCAGCCTGAGCAGACCAATACACTTGCCTATTAGCACTAAAAAGTGCCCAGAAGGCTCTGGGCACTTATAACATCCTGATAGCAAGGTTGCAGCTTATAAAACATGCCTTCTCCAATATCCAACATATATATATATTACACCAAATTACATAAATCCTATATCGCAAATGCAGAGAAGGAAAAGAACCCCAGTTGTAACCATCCAACTATATCCCAAATGGATACCATAGAAATATCCTAGATGAAGAAAAATACTTCTCTGGTAGAGAAAGTTCCCACATACCATGATCCCATCTTGCCAGATAAGGAATGTCTTAAACATGGATGAGGAAAGCGTGTAAACAGAAAAAGAATGATCCAGCCATCCAAGCACAATCTGGGAGTACCATAGAACTTGTGAGGCATTTGGGAGATATTTCCTATGCTAATCACAGATAAAGAAAGGCAAAACATTTAAAAGCCTGGACAGAACATTTACTACCCAGATCAATCTAGAGATTCAATGCAATCCCTAGCAAAATACCAACAGTATTTTTCACAGAACTAAAACGAACAATCCTAAAATTTGCATGGAACCACAGAAGACTCAGAATAGCCAAAGCAATCTTGAAAAAGAAAAACAAAGCTGGAGGCATCACAATTCCAGACTTCAAGCTGTAGTCATCAAAACAGTATGGTACTGGCAAAAAACAGATGCATAGATGAATGAAACAAAAAAGAAAGTCCAGAAGTAAACCCATATGGTTAATTAATCTTCAATCAAGGAGGCAATAATATGCAATGTGAAAAAGACAGCGTCTTCAACAAATGGTGTTGGGAAAACTGGTCAGCTACATGCAAAAGAATGAAACTGGCCCACTTTCTTACACCATGCACAAAAATAAACTCAAAAATGGGGCGCCTGGGTGTCTCAGTCATTAAGCGTCTGCCTTTGGCTCAGGTCATGATCCCAGGGTCCATGGGATCGAGTCCCGCATCGGGCTCCTTGCTCAGGGGGGAGCCTGCTTCTCCCTCTCCCACTCCCCCTGCTTGTGTTCCCTCTCTCACTGTGTCTCTCTGTCAAATAAATAAATAAAATCTTTTTTTAAAAAAATTAAATAAATAAATAAACTCAAAATGGATTAAGGACTTTAATGTGAGACCTGAAACTATAAAAATCCTAGAAAAGAACACAGGCAGTAATTTCTCTGCACCAACTGTAACATTTTTCTAGATATGTCTCCTGAGGCAAGGGAAACAATAGCAAAAATAAACTATTGGGACTACATCAAATATGCACAGCAAAGGAAACAATCAACAAAAATGAAAGACAACCTACTGAATGGGAGAAGGTATTTGCAAATGACATGTCCAATAAAGGGTTAGTATCCAAAATATATAAAGAACTTATACAACTCAAAACCAAAAAAAAACCCCCAAATAAACCAATTTAAAAATGGGCAGATGGGGCACCTGGGTGGCTCAGTTGGTTAAGCGACTGCCTTCGGCTCAGGTCATGATTCCGGAGTCCCGGGATCGAGTCCCGCATCGGGCTCCCGGCTCAGCAGGGAGCCTGCTTCTCCCTCTGATCCTCTTCCCTTTCATGCTGTTTCTCTCTCTCTCTCTCAAATAAATAAATAAATAAAATCTTAAAAAATAATAATAAATAAAAAAATAAAATAAAATAAAATAATTTTAATAAATAAATAAAAATGGGCAGAAAACATGAACAGATATTTCTCCAAAGAAGACATCCAGCTAGCCAACAGACACGTGAAAAGATGCTCAACATCACTCATCATCAGGGAAATGGAAATCGAAACCACAATGAGATATCACCTCACACCTGTCAGAATGGCTAAAATCAAAAACACATGGGTGTCTGGGTGGCTCAGTCATTTAAGCATCTGCCGTCGGCTCAGGTCACGATCCCAGGACCCTGGGATGGAATACCACATCGGCCTCCCTGCTCAGCAGGGAGGCTGCTTCTCTCTCAGCCCCCTTGCACATGCTCTCTCTCTCTCACAAAAAAAAATAAAAATTCTTTAGAAAAACCCACATAATTTAAAAATATATATATTAAAAAACAAACAAACAAGAAACAGCAAGTGTTGGTGAGGATGTGGAGAAAAAGGAACCCTTGTGCACTGCTGGTAGGAATGCAAACTGGTGTAGCCACTCTGGAAAACAGTATGGAGGTTTTTCAGAAAATCAAAAAATGGAATTACCATATGATCCAGTAATCACACTACTGGGTATGTACCCCAAAATATGAAAACACTAGTTCAAAGGGATACATGCACCCCTATGTTTATTACAACATTATTTACAATAGTCAAATTATGGAAGCATCCCAACTGTCCAACACTAGATGAATGGATAAAGATGTGATATACTTGATGGGGTATTACTGAGCCATAAAAAAGAATGAGATCTTTCCATTTGCAACAACATGGATGGATCTAGAGAGTATAATGCTAAGCAAAGTAAGTCAAAAAAAGATAAATACCGTATGACTTCACTCATTTGTGGAATGTAAGAAACAAAACAAATGAACAAAGAAAAAAAAAGAGAAAACCAAGAAACAGACTCTTAGCTATAGAGAACAAACAGATATTTACAGAGGGGAGGTAAGTGGTGGGATGGGTGAAACAGGTGAAGGGGATGAAGAGTACGGTTAACCTTGAAGAGTACTGAGTAATGTATACAATTATTGAGTCACTATATGGTATACCTGAAACTAATATAACACTATATGTTAACTATACTGAAATTAAAATTTTAAAAAAATAATAAATGATTAAAAAAAACTTAAATACATAAATACATAAATAAAAGCCTGTAAAGAACAAAAAGATAGGGGCGCCTGGGTGGCTCAGATGGTTGAGCGTCTGCCTTCAGCTCAGGTCATGATCCCAGGGTCCTGGGATCGAGTCCCGCATCGGGCTCCCTGCTCCTTGGGAGCCTGCTTCTCCCTCTGCCTCTCTCTCTCTCTGTCTCTCATGAATAAATAAATAAAATCTTTAAAAAAAAAAAAAAAGAACAAAAAGATAAAGAATATAGTTAAAAGAGGTTTACATATTCCATTTACCTGTGGCTATCCCCTTTCCAGCCCTCTCACCATATTGCATACAAGGGGATTGTGGGGTGCTCCAATCAGATAGGGGGCCACCAAAAGTGGGGCATCCCAACTGGGTAGGGGCCTGCAGCGCAGGTGGTGAAAGAGTTCACCCAACAGAACAAAAGAGATAAAAGTTTATCGACCACAGCACAAGGGAGTGACTGGCCCGACAGCAAAGGAGACTGTCTGCGATGAGGTGGTGGTGAGGGGCCACATTTATAGGGCAGAGTGAAGAGGTGCGGGAACAGATGGAATTTTCTTTCTTTTGGTAACTGTGCCTCACATTTTTTCTCTTTTGGTAACTGTGTTGTAAGTAGCCCATTGGTTAGTTAGGGCCTAAGGCTATTTCAAGGTGTGTTGCTTAGTGAGCCTGTTTGCATTCAGTCCAGGGGTCACTTGCTCACGTTCCCATGGCTCAAGCCTGTTCCCTAAAAGCAGCCACTACGGGGATCATCTCCAAGAATCATCTTGAATTTTCTAAAATCCTTTAAATGGAGAGGATATTAGTTAATATGGGTCCCCTAATATATAAGACTTGATTGCAACATAAAGAAAAAAAAATTTTTTTTTTAAAGATTTTTATTTTTATTTATTTGAGACAGAGAGAATGAGAGACAGAGAGCATGAGAGGGAGGAGGGTCAGAGGGAGAAGAAGACTCCCTGCCGAGCAGGGAGCCCAATGTGGGACTCGATCCCGGGACTCCAGGATCATGACCTGAGCCGAAGGCAGTCGCTTAACCAACTGAGCCACCCAGGCGCCCAAGAAAAAATTTTTAAAAAAATTTTAAGCCAGACAAAATTTCCTTACGTGGAAAATAAAAGTTGGCACAGAAATTCACAACAATGCATCATACTACACCCATTCCCCTTACAGCTTTATGTTTATGCCACTGTTGAAATCAGAAATCCTCCGCTGATAAAGTGGCATCCTAAATGGCTAGCTCCACCTGCCATGAGTTCACCTTTCAGGCTAAGGCTAAAACAACAGCACAAAGCAAATGCCATGGAAAGGAGTGTCCCTTGCCTCAATGTGCTCCCCACCACATCTAAAACAAATCCCTGCACATAATTTGCACAACATAAACACTCAACAAAGAAAAAAGTAAATTAGACTATTAGACTCCTATCTCCAAGATAGGAGATGTCTTTAGTTATCTGTTGTTGTTTTTTTTAATTCTCTGTTATTTTCATCTAATTTAATTTCATCGTAGTCTGAGTCTACCTAAGTCAAACTTGTTCTCCCAGATAACCAAATTACTGGGTAGTAATTTGCACGTCATAAACACTCAACAAAGAAAAAAGTAAATTAGAAGACTAATTATGACAGAAGACACAAGAGACTGATGCATATGGAAATGTCACCATTATTACTGATAGAATTGATAGGAGAACATGTCTTTGGCTCTCCTCGACTTCATCCCAGAATCCGAGGTCACAGGCTCCGGTTGCAAGCAGTGCTGTCAACAGACTGGGGCACCTCAGCAGGGGAAGCGCTTGCTCAAATAAACCTACACATGGTCAGAGAACAGACTGAAACAGTGTACCCTCTCAAGATGTGGCCAGGTCGGAAAAACAGAGCTCCAAAGAGCTAAGTCAAACTTGTTCTCACTGATGAGATAAATCAGTTCTCCTCCTTTGAATGAGTGTGGGTGGAGGTGATCCACAAGATAACATGCCTCCAAGCATTCTTCGTTCTTTATTTTCCCACAACTTCTTTTTTTTTTTTAAAGATTTTGAGAGACAGCTTCAGCGGGGGAGTGGGAGGGGGCAGTGGGAACAGAGGGAGAGGGGGAAGCAGACTCCCTGCTGAGCCGGGAGCCCGACGTGGGGCTCCATCCCAGGACCCTGAGAGCATGACCTGAGCTAAGGCAGCTTCTTAACCGACTGAGCCACCCAGGTCACGATCCCACAACTTCTTAAGTTGGTTGTTTGCCATGATCATTTTCAGTCTTTCTCCTTTTCTTAGAAGCATTTCTCAGAATTTAAAGCTATAAAATGCCTTTTATATACCACTTCAGCTATATTGCATATGTTTTGATATTTAGTATTTTCATTATCACTCAGTTCCAAGCATTTTCTAATATTACCAGTCAAGTGTTTCTTAGAAGCATGATTTTAAAATTTCCAAGATAGGGGGCGCCTGGGTGGCTCAGTCGTTAAGCGTCTGCCTTCGGCTCAGGTCATGATCCTAGGGTCCTGGGATCGAGCCCCACATCGGGCTCCCTGCTCGGTGGAGAGCCTGCTTCTCCCTCTCCCTTTGTGCCGCTCTGCCTACTTGTGCTCTCTCTCTCTCTGTTAAATAAATAAATAAAAATCTTTTAAAAAAAAAAAATTTCCAAGATAGATGTCTTTAGTTATCTGTTGTTGTTTTTTTTAATTCTCTGTTATTTTCATCTAATTTAATTTCATCGTAGTCTGAGAAGGTGTGATCAATTATGATCCTGATTTTTAAAATATTTTTTAGGACTTGATTCATGATCTACGTAAATGTCTTGTGAGTGTCTGAAAAGAATATATATTCTTTACCCCCATATTAGAGTATATATTCTTGAGATAGGTGAATATCATATGGTTTCATTCAGATGCAGAATATAAGAAGCAGCCCAGAGGACCATAGGTGAAGGGAGGGAAAACTGAACGGGAAGTAATCAGAGAGGGAGACAAACCATGAGAGACTCTTTTTTTTTTTTTTTTTAAGATTTTATTTATTTATTTGACAGAGAGAGAGACAGGGAGAGAGGGAACACAAGCGGGGGGAGTGGGAGAGGGAGAAGCAGGCTTCCCGCTGAGCAGGGAGCCCGATGCGGGGCTCGATCCTAGGACCCGGGGATCATGACCTGAGCCGAAGGCAGACACTTAACGACTGAGCCACCCAGACGCCCCAGAATATATATTCTATTATCTATGTTCATAGGTGTTCATTAGGTCAAGCACATTGTTATGATTCCAGTGTTCCATAATCTTATAATTTCTGTCTTCTTGATCTATAAATTATTGAGAGATGTGTTAACATTTCCCACCAAAATCATCAATTTATCAACATCTCTTTGCACTCTCTCAAACTTTATTTATATAGTTTGGAGTTATTTCATTGGGTGCATGAAAATTTAGATTCCTGTTGTGTCCATCTTATGGTAAATTAAATGTTATATCACTAAAACTAATAGTTTTATTCTTTATCTAGAATAACACATTTTGTCTTAAATTTTATTTAATCTCATATAAATAAGGCTACATCTGATTTCCTTTGTTGTGTGTTTCCCTGGTGTATTGTTTTTGATGTTTTTTTGCCTTTGACTTTTTTTGTCCTATAATTTATATTTTTGGTGTGTTTCTTGGAGATGGCATATAGTATGTTCCTTTTTTCAAATCTGACCTGATACTCTGTCTCTTACCTGATGAGTTTAATTCATTTACATTTATTTTTATTATTGACATATTTGGATTTATTTTTACTTATATCTTTTTTTAATTTGTCCATTTCAATGCACCTTTTTATTTTTCCTTCACTTTGTTATTGTTGTTGTTAAGTAAACCACTACACCCAACATGGGGCCCAAACTCATGACCTCAGGATCAAGAGTCACATACATGCTCTACCGACTGAGCTAACCAGGCGCCCTTATTTTTCCTCTTTACTTTGTTCTAAATTAAGGTTTTGGTTTGTTTGGTTTTCTCCCCCGTTTACTGATTTGAGAGTTATTACACTTGTTTTCTACTCTCTCAATGGGAATTCCTGAGATTTTTTTTTAAAGATTTTATTTATTTATTTAAGAGAAAAACAGAGAGATAGAGAGTAGGGGGGCTCAATCCCAGGACCCTGAGATCATTACCTGAGCCAAAGGCAGACGCTTAACCTACTGAGCTACCCAGTCACCCCCCTGAGATTTTTTAAGTGCACATTTAAAATGTCTAAATTTACCAATATCCTTCCCCTCCTTAAAAATAAAAGACCTTTCTATCTCCACTTTCTCTCTCCTGGCTCATGTACTATTGCCATCCAGAGAGCTTTGTCTTTTTTAGGCTCTCAAATTAGATGTTTTATTAGAATTTCTTTCATTGAGAGCCTCTTGGTGGCAGATGGTCTCCATTTTTGTTCATCTGAAAATATTTCTATTTTTTTTAAAGTTTGCTGGGTGAGGGGCACCTGGGTGGCGCAGTCGGTTAAACATCTGCCTTCAGCTCAGGTCACGATCCCAGGGTCCTGGAATTGAGCCCCGAGTCGGGCTCCTTGCTCAGCTGGAAGCCTGCTTCTCCCTCTCCCTCTGCCTGCCGCTCCCCCTGCTTGTGCTCTCTCTCTCTCTCACTATTTCTGTGTGTCAAATAAATAAATAAATTCTTTAAAAAAATAAATAAAATAAAGTGTGCTGGGTGTGAAATTCTAGGATGGTGGGAATTTCTTCTCATACTTGGCTACCATTGTACTATGCTATAGTCAGGAGTCTATTTCATGTTCCTTCATGGATAATGTCTTCCCTGGCTCGTTGTATGGTCTGTTCTCTTTGGTGTTCTGCAATTTCACTCTGATATGTCTGTGTTTGTTGATTTCCTCTTATTTAATCCACTTGGGATTCCCTAGGATTCCTGAAACTGAGAACAGGTGCCTTCATGTTTCAGTGATTAAGTGATTCATTTTCTGAATCTTGCCTTTCCCCATTATCTCGATGCTCTCATTTTTTATCTGCAATTAATTGGTTGTTAGAACACTGGTCCAAGGGTCAGTGAACACTTGTGTCCCCTGGAAGCCATCTGGTTTATAAAAATTACAACTGGAACAGTTGGAACCCCAATTTATGAATTGTCTATGGATGCTTCCAGGCTACAACAGCAAGCATGAGTAGTTGTGACAGAAACGAGAGGCCCACAATGCCTAAAATATTTATCATCTGACTCTTCAAGAGTTATCTGATCTCTGCTTCTAGTCTTTGTGTCTTTTTTTTATTTTCACTTTTTAAATTTGCCAAATTTAATTGCTTTTCTCTAAGCCTCGTCTATGTGTTTTTCACATCTTGATTGTTTCTTTCTTTCTTTTTTTTTTTTAAAGATTTTATTTATTTATTTGAGACAGAGAGAATGAGATAGAGCATGAGAGGGGGGAGGGTCAGAGGGAGAAGCAGACTCCCTGCCAAGCAGGGAGCCCGATGCGGGACTCGATCCAGGGACTCCAGGATCACGACCGGAGCCGAAGGCAGTCGCTTAACCAACTGAGCCACCCAGGCGCCCAGTTTCTTTCTTTTTTTTTAAAGATTTTATTTACTTATTTGACATAGAGAGACACAGAGAGAGAGGGAGAGCACAAGCAGGGGCAGAAGGAGAGGGAGAAGCAGGCGTCCCGTGGAGCAGAGAGCCCAATGCGGGGCTCGATCCCAGGATCCTGGGATCATGACCCGAGTCGAAGGCAGACGCTTAACAACTGAGCCACCCAGATGCTCCTTGATTGTTTCTTCATTGTCTCTAGCTCTTATTTTTGATTCCCTCTCGTTCTTTTAAACACATTCAACATACTTTTTTCTGGATCAAATAAATAATTGTGATATTTTAATACCAAAGTCTTTACAGGCCTAATTCTGATGCTTATTGTTTCTGCCCATTCCTGTTAACAGTGCCTCATACCCTCATGAGTTTTGTACTTTTTTTTTTTTTTACTATGCGGTTGTATTTCTAATATCATTATGGGGATTTTTTCAGGCATGCTTTAGGGATGCCTGTCTCTCCAGAAGATTTACATTCCTTTCTGCCGATTGCCTGGAGAGCACTACACTATCCACCCAGGTCTATTTAAATTACATTTACTGCTTATAGTTTTCAAAGAAGAATAGTGATGTAAGGGTCATTAAATCACAAAATGACTATTTTCCCTCAATTTATAGCCAAGGTCAAAATAGAAAAATAGGATGGATTTCTTTTCTAGTTCACTCTTTCTCTGAAAGTGTAGCTCACCCTTGGTCTGTTTTATGTGGGGGATTTAATCCTGCCTCTGTGTCCTTCACAGGTGCAAGACTTTGTCTTCCATACCTGAAGGTATTTCCATCAAACAAAATCTCAAGGCCACGTGGTGTCAGGAGGTACCACTTACAGCTGGCTTGGTGCCCCTGCTCTCCTGGCTTGAGAGGGTGCCCCTACTCTCTGTCAGGTTGGTTCTCTTATGCAATTGAAAGAGTGAGGTTTTATTTTAATTTTATTTTAATATTTTCAAAGGTTGGGTAGCAAGAGACCTTTAATAGACTATAATACTGCCAGGAGTAGGTCAAGGTTAATTACATTTAATTATTTTAAAATTAAAACTTCTGCATAATAGAAAATTCCCATGAATTGTGAGGTGGGGGGAGATGCTTAGACAGGGAGATAATATTTGCAACACCAGAAGTAATTTGTATACAGATTATACAAAGAATTAATTTTTCTAAATGGTTGAATGATGTCAGAAAAATAGGCAAATCTTATAGAACAAAATAGAGACAAAAGATGCATGAAAGATGTTAAATTCAATAGTAATAAGGGGAAAGTGAGTATCAATGTCTTCATCCATTTGGGCTGCTGTAGCAGAATACCACAGACTTAAAAAAAAAACAAAAATATTTCTTTCTCACAGTTCTGAAGGATATAAAGTCTAAGATCAAGGTGCCATCAGATTCACTGTCTGATGAGAGCCCACTTCCTGGTTCATAAACAGCAGTCTTCTTGCTGTGTCCTCACATGGCACAAGGAGTAAGGAAACTCTCTGGGGTCTCCTTTACAAGGGCACTAATCCCATTCATGAGGGCTCCGCCCTCATGACCTAACCACCTCCCAAAGTTCTCATCTCCTAATACCATCACATTGGGGGTTTGGATTTCAACATATGGATGCAGGGGCAGGAATAAACCTTCAGTATATAGCTACCTAAGATCAGACAAATTCACTCAAGAGATATATTACCTATACAAACACTGCACAAAGCATGGGCAAGAAAATGGATACAATAATTTTCATTATAACATGAGTTATAATTTTGAAAAATTGAAAATATTATCCGTTCAGCAGGAATCAAGTGAATCAACTCTAGTTTACAGGAATCAAGTGAATCAACTCTAGTTTACACCTACATGAAATATTATGCAATAGTTAACAAGAATGAATTCAAATTGTTATGTGTCAACTTGGACAAATCTAAAAAGCAAATTACTGAGTAGAAAAAGGCAAGGTATAAAATAACAGTTGTACTAAAATATCATTTATTTACATTTTAAACATATAAAACAACACTGTATATTATTTATGGATATTAAATATCTACAAAAAATGTAAAAACATGTATGGGATCAATACCCTTCAACTTTGGGGAAGTAGTTCCTCTAGCAAGAGAAGCAGGAAGAGAAAAGAGTGGTGTTTTAGCATTACCTGCAATGTTCTTTTTCTTTTTTTTAGATTTTTTTTTATTTATTTATTTGAGAGAGAAAATGAGAGACAGAGCACGAGAGGGAAGAGGGTCAGAGGGAGAAGCAGACCCCCCGCTGAGCAGGGAGCCCAATGTGGGACTCGATCCCGGGACTTGAGGATCATGACCTGAGCCGAAGGCAGTCGCTTAACCAACTGAGCCACCCAGGCGCCCCTGCAATGTTCTTTTTAATAGAAACATATCTAAAGCAAATAAAGTAAAAATTAACATCTTAAATTTGGTGCTAATTATATATAATATAATAATATATTATATTATATATAATTATATTAAACATATAAATAATATTATATATAATTAGCAGTATATATATATGTCTCTGTATTATTTTCTGTACACTCTGAATGCCTAAATCACTTTATAACTAATTTTTTAAAGAAGAACAAAATTAATGAGTGTAAAAATTACCAAATGTTTTTTTTTTTTACAAGAACACTTATGAACAGGTATTTGAACATATAAATATATGTACTGCCATAAGAAAATAAAAAGTTAATCAGGGTTTCAGAATATAGTCCAGAAACCAGCCCAAGTGTTGACCAGATTGTAAATTACATAAGAACCAAAATTTTAACTGTTTTCTTTTCCCTGAATTACCAGCACCTAAATAGAGACTAGCACATATTAACATCTTAAAAATGTAAAACTTCTGCATGATAAAAGAAAGTAAAATCAAAGTCAAAATACAAATGATAGAGTAGGGAAAATATTTGCAACATTCATAATGGGAAATGGTTAATATCACTAATATTTTGAAGACATCTACAAATCAATTACGTATAAAGGACAACCTAATAGGAAAAAAATGTCCTAGATACATGAACCAGCAAGTCACAAAAAGAGAACTTGCAAATTACCAACAAACATATGAAAAGATAGGCACCTTAGTTATTAATTAGGGAGATATCAATTGAAACAATAACTTCTCTGCATATCTAATTGGCAAAAATTTCAAAAGACGGTTAACATCCGAATTGGCACTGGTTACAGGGAAACTGACACATTTACAAACAGTGCATAAAAATGTAAACGCAACAGAGAGCAAAGCCATAAAATATGCATATAAATTTCCCCAAAATCATTGTCTAACTCCTAAAATGTTCAAGAAACCCAGAGAAAAGCAACATCTGGAAGGTTAAGAAACTGAAATTTCAGTTCCTGCTCAGGACAAAGGAAAGGAAGCTTGGAGTTTGAATTCTATCAATTTAGAAGGATTGGTAAACAACTTGGAGTTTCCACTGAAATTGCTGAGGACTAAAAGCTGTGGCTCAAGACTAAGGAGTTGTTCTAAAAATAAAGGCAAAACCAAAACAAACCAGCCTTTAAAAAGTATAAAAACAAATCTCCACTGGTTCAAAGTGATTGACCAATAATTTGTCTTCCCGAATATAAATGCTCTTCGGAG
This sequence comes from Mirounga leonina, assembly GCF_011800145.1. Classification (NCBI taxonomy): domain Eukaryota; kingdom Metazoa; phylum Chordata; class Mammalia; order Carnivora; family Phocidae; genus Mirounga; species Mirounga leonina. Next base: position 19,061,408 of record NW_023270387.1, on the reverse strand, counting down.
AAAGCTTATAGAACCCAGAGTCTCTATAAATTATCATTCTCTAGTCCCCAGTATATATGGCAACAATACAAGCGAAACTCTCTAAATCTGTGAAACGTGTGACCTGTAATCAAAAGAAAAATTAGTCAATAGAAACTGATGCATAGATGACCCAAACACTGAAGTTCAGCAATAGCTTTAAAACAGATATTAAAAATGTATTTTAACTTGGGCGCCTGGGTGGCTCAGTCGTTAAGCGTCTGCCTTCGGCTCAGGTCATGATCCCAGGGTCCTGGGATCGAGTCCCACATCGGGCTCCCTGCTCGGCAGGAAGCCTGTTTCTCCCTCTCCCACTCCCCCTGCGTGTGTTCCCTCTTTCACTGTTCTCCTCTCTCTCTGTCAAATAAATAAATAAATAAAATCTTTAAAAAAAAAATGTATTTTAACTTAAAGAAAAATATGGTCATAATCAGTGAACAGATGGGGAAATCTCTGCAGAGGACTGAGAATATTCAAAAGAAAAAAATGGAACTCCAGAATTGAAGCAAAATGGCTGGAATGAAAAAGCCATTGGATGGGTTTAATGGTAGAATGGAATGGTAAAATAAAGGATCAGTGACCTCAAAGACAGATCAGCAAAAACTATTCTATTTCATGAAATAGGATTTTTCTAACAAAAAATAATACAGAATTTCAATGACCTCTGGAATGTGTAAGAATTATCCCAGTTTTATTTGAATTCCAATAGAGATGGGTGTTCATTATAAATATGCCAAACTATTTTGAGTTGTTAAAATTTGTTTAAATAACTGCATTGCTAAATATGACATTTTTATGCCATGAGATATGATGAATCAAAATATTTTCAAAGGGAATTTCAGTTATTCTGTAAATAATGAGAAAGTAAAAAGAAGTGCATTAAAGAAAAGAGACACCTGCCCACAAGCCCCACTTCTCTTTCCCAGTCCCTCCTTTCTCTTAAATTTTTGGCCATTAAATCATTGCATGACTTGCTTTGTGATTATAAAAATTAACGTGAGATTTGTCTACTTCAGAATGATAAAGTGTTTTCGGTGGGGGGAGGTAGAGGATAGAGGAATTTAAGGTAATTGCTACCTAAAAACTAATTAACATCTTTTATGGTGCCCTGCTATTGATGTCCTTTCCTTCCATTCCAGTCCCTCCCTCCAATTCTTTTCCTTCTCCAATATATTTCCTTTGAACTTGACTACAGTCTAAAATTAGTGCAAACACACTCAATTGAATATAAACATAAGGGACCCCTGATAAAACTATGTGGTCATTAAAATATTTATTCTGCCCAAGGCCTCATATCTTATTTTCCATAAACTTCTTGGGTCCATCACCTTTCTCACAAGAGCCTAGAGTCCTCTCAATCTTTCCTAATAGCTGCCTATAGTACACATTGGAAGAAATGTTTATGTTTTAAGTAAAAAATGCTCTTCCAAAATGATTGCTTGTTCAACTATATTTCCTGGGAAATACAACCCAGTCACATCTTGTATGATCTCTTAAAGGAAGACGTGAAGATGTAGATTTGAAGAAATCAGGCCTCCAGAACCCCATCACCCACAGAGTCTGCAACTGCAAGACAAGCTGGACAAGCTTGGCTAAGGCAGGCCTGCCTGCAGCTGTTGGAGAACTATTCCCAGGAGTTTCTAGGGTGGAAGCCTCTTTCTGCCAAGTTCTCAGGATGTGACTCCTCTCCTGCCAGAACGCAAAGTCATCTGAAATCTCTCCCACCAGTTTTCACTCCTCTCTACTTTCCCCAAACCAGCTACTCTTCGCCTCTATGCAATTTTGTGATTCCTTTCTCTTAACGGTTCTGCAAATTTTCAAAGTAAGGCTGACTTTCCCCCCCCTTTTTTTTTTGAACTTTTTTCTAAGTGTAAATTAATGCATTGTCATCATAAACATAATTGTAAAATTGAAAAGGCATATAACAGCACTTTACCTCTCTTACCCAAAGATGAATGATTTTAATTTCTTTACTAAGTGATTCCTTTTGGGTTCAAATCCATTGGAAAATAAAACATCAAGAAGTGCTGGGGGGGTGTGGCTGGGTGGCTCAGTCATTAAGCGTCTGCCTTCGGCTCAGGTCATGATCCCAGGGTCCTGGGATTGAGCCCCGCATAGGGCTCCCTGCTCAGCAGGAGGCCTGCTTCTCCCTCTCTCGCTCCCCCTGCTTGTGTTCTCTCTCTCGCTGTGTCTCTCTCTGTCAAATAAATAAAATCTTAAAAAAAAAAGAAGAAGAAGAAGTGTGGGGGGGGTGGCGCCTGGGTGGCTCAGTCGTTAAGCGTCTGCCTTCGGCTCAGGTCATGATCCCAGGGTCCTGGGATCGAGCCCCGCATCGGGCTCCCTGCTCGGCGGGAAGCCTGCTTCTCCCTCTCCCACTCCCCCTGCTTATGTTCCCTCTCTTGCTGTGTCTCTCTCTGTCAAATAAATAAATAAAATCTTTTTTAAAAAAAGAGAGAGAAGTGTGTTTGTGAATTAGACAGCCAACAACAACTTTGTATCCAGCTGTAGAGCCCTATAGGGATGCACTGCAATCAAAAGTATGAGGGCTATTGTAGAGGGAGTTCTGGAAAGTTCCAGAAAACCAGGGTCCTCTCCAGGTTTATCCACTAAATCACTGTGCAACGGTGACTAAAATCACTTTCTCTCCCTGAGGTCAGGTTCTTTATTCGTATAATAAAGGGGCTAGACTTGATAACTCTAGGTTTACTTCCACCTGGTATTGGTTATTTTTTTGTTGTCCTACCCCAATTTGCATTTGACTTTCCTGTGCATTTGTGTTTTGCAATTATTTGTTTGTATCTGTGCTCCTCAAATTAGTAAATTAATCTTGATGGGGACAAGGTCATCCCAAAATATGCCATCTTAGGCATATCATTTTGAGTTAAAGTTACATAAGAAACAGCCAATGCAAAAAGAACACTCTCATTGTCCTTTGTCTCCCTGAATGCAGGAAATAAATCTCCCATGTGAAAGGAACCCTCCCTGTACCAGGAGGAAGAAAGACATCCTTATCACCAAGACAGAATTTAGGGCCAGGAAGGTTGTATAAACAAACCTTGTTACTTTACTAATTTACTAGCCTAAGACCAAACTTCTTTGTCTTGTAAATTCCTCACAAATGTATTGTTTCTTTGCCTAAAAGATATAAAAGCTGCCTGCTTTAGATACTTATTTATTATTTTGGTCTCATATTTCTATGCACTTCCATACATATGATTTAAATTTGTTTTTCTCCTGGGATACCCAGATGGCTCAGTCAGCTAAGCATCCAACTCTTGATTTTGGCTCAGGTCATTATCTCAGGGTCCTAAGACTGAGCCCTGTGTTGGGCTCCATGTTGGGCATGGAGCCTGCTTAAGATTCCCTCTGCCCCTTCCTGCTCACGTGCTCTCTCTCTCTCTCAAAAAAAAAAATATTTTTTTTTTGTTTTTCTCCTGTTAATCTGTTTCATGTCAATTTTTAATTATTAAACCAGCCAAAGAACCTAAGAAGGAAGAAAGAAAAACTTCCTACTCATACGGTCTTCTTATTCTTTACATCTGCCCAAATACAGTGTTGGAGGAAAAAAACAAAAACAAAACCCCCAAAACCAAAATGAAGATGTTTACCCCCATGACAGCAAACCAAGACTGAATTACAGTTTTAGCCTACCCCAGAAATGTGACCTTTTAAAAGTCCCTCTGAAATTTATGGGCCCTAGTGAAGTAATCTGCATGATCAAAACCCTGCTGTTTCCTTCCTCAGCAAAAGAAGATGTCTCAGCCTGAAACAATCCTTTCTTTTCTTTTGCTAATAATTTCTAGTCCCACCTTCTTTCATATAAAAACCCTCCATTTTGTACAACTCAGAGCTTCTCTCTACTTGCTAGATGGAGTGCTCCCTGAATCATGAATTCCTTAATAAAGATCTTTAAATTTGCTTGGTTGAATTTTGATTATTAACAGTGGTGTATAGCATCTAATAGGTGCTCAATAAAAGTAGGAAGGATGGAAGTGAGAAGACTCAAGAATACTGAAGATAGTTTTTGATGAGGGAGCAGAAGGCTAGGTAAGGACAGGCAGAAGCTAACACCCCACAACCCCCCTCCATGGGATATATGTGACCTTCCTCAGGCATTCCTGGCTGCCCTAAAGGAAAAACAAATAGTTAATTTACAAAGATCACAATCCTGCAAGACACAAGTCTCCCTCGGTTTACAAGTCTTAGCAATTTATAAGAACAAAGCATTGCTATCAATGGCCTTGCTTCCAGAAGGAAACGTAGATACAATTAAGTGTCTTTATAATCTGCAGTCCATTGACAGATACTTGAAGTGGGCAAAGTGCAATGTTCCTCCAGGCAGCTCCCAGCTATCTTAACTATTAATGCCTTACTAGAGGGAAAAACAAACTTAACTTGACAATGGCAAGGCCTTTGGTATCCTGTAGGTCCTCCTTAGCATATGAGAGTTCTTTTGAAACCTCCCTTTTCCTTACCTCCCCTAACCTCGTAGTATATAATCAGCCACCCCTCACAACTCCGGGACAGCAGCTCTTTCTGCCCGTGGGTCCTGTCCCCGTGCTTTAATAAACCACCATTTTGCACCAAAGACGTCTCAAGAGTTCTTTCTTGTCGGCACCGGACTCCACCCCACCGAACCTCACTTATATTCCAAAACCACATCATGTGTGTGTATAAAGAATTGTTATAGGGCGCCTGGGTGGCTCAGTTGGTTAAGCGACTGCCTTCGGCTCAGGTCATGGTCCTGGAGTCCCTGGATCGAGTCCCACATCGGGCTCCCTGCTCGGCAGGGAGCCTGCTTCTGCCTCTGACCCTCCCCCCTCTCATGTGCGCTCTCTCTCTCTCTCATTCTCTCTGTCTCAAATAAATAAATAAAATCTTTAAAAAAAAAAAAAAGAATTGTTATATCCACAGAATGGCATTACATATCTTTACATAACAACATTGCAAAGACTAAGAGCAAGGTTGTTTTATTAGAGAGTCAGTAATTTATAGGAATTGCTCAAGGTTTCATTTATTTTAGGAACTAGAACCACACAGGATGACCTTGTTTGTTTTCTTGGGGGTCTGGGGACGCTTTGTCTCAGCACAAGATGGTGGTGGTAGTGTTACTGATGTCACTCTTAACCATGGGGGCACCGTGCACCATCACCCCTAGTTGAACAGGGAAGGTAGTGGTTTCATTCCCACAGCCCTTGAAAACAAGAAAATAGAAAAGGGTTAAATGAGCCAGAATAAGTGTACGAGGCAGATATTTCCTATAAAGATATAACAAGGAAGACTTTCAGGAAAGATAGATTTCCCAGGTCATTCTAACTTCTTTTTCCTTTGCTTGAAAAAAAGCTGAACATAAGAGGCTGAATTCTTCTGTCATGTAAATCATTTTGCTCCCACATTCATTTGTTTGCAAATTAACAAATTAAATGTCAAGATTATAATGTGAAGCATTCTGTGGAGTAATGCAAAGGGCTGTCCCTTTGGGGAGGGGAAGGACATGAGGAGAAGGACGTGAGGAGAACTGGGGGTGCGGAGGACTTGTCCCTGCTGTGGGAAGAATTTTTCCTTACACTTACATACACTTCTACCACCACACGTCCTCCACATCCCCCCTGCAGGGTCTGGCCTTTCTTTTTATCTTATCTTAGTCTTTATTTTCTTGGGACGACTCTGAGGGTTTAGCTTGAGCTATCTCCGTGTGCCCTCTAGAAATCAAGCAAGCATGTTCTGTTATATCTTGAGGCCTGGAAGGGATAGTCGGGTCAGGGATTTATTTGCCTGAAAATATTTGGAAGGAATGTGAGAGGGGCTTAGGATGTTGTAGAGCAGATGTTTGTTCAACCAAAAAATGGTTGTTTTTAGTGACCATTTCCATGGCCCTGTGTCTGTCCAGGATTGCAACCACACAAAACACTTGGCTTAGAAGATCTTTATGCCTATTTAATAAGTCATGAGGACTAATGTACAAATAGTGTACTTGGGAAATTTGTGAAGAAAGTGAGTATTGAGTAGGGCCTTTAAATACGTCGTAGACTTCATGTCGGGGTGAGGTATGGCTTGACAAAGAGGAAGGTGAACATTTCAAACAGGGAGTATATGGTGTACCAAAGGTAAATGATGAAGTAAAGAGAAATGTTATATGTATAGTAAAATTGACATCGATTGTGGTTAAACATTGGCTTTGAAGCTAATAAAAGTAAAGAAATTTACCTGCTGGGTGTTGGTTCTCTAGGAAGTTAGGGCTGAAGCCCAACATACTTGCTTATCTAACAGCAATATAGCATCAGAAATAGTGTAGCCAGGAGTGGTTCCTCAAAAATTTCCCCCCAATTTTTAAAACTATTTGAAGTTCATGTTCCCATCACTCTTTGGATCCCGGATTCACCTTGCACTGTCATCAACTCCACTTGCCTATTTTCCTTAGCTCACTGAACATCCTCATTGATATATTTGCAAAGAATAACTTTAAGTGTTACCCTACCGATTTGGATGTTTGAGTTTAAAGCGGGACTATAGAAGACTCAGATAATTACTCTTCAATGGTGATTTTCAGGTAGATAACGGGGTAGATGATTTTGGACAGGTGACCACCTTGCTACGGCTAAACTTCTATCATCTAGTCTGACTTCCTGTAAGGTAATCCCTGGGTATCTCTACAATAGAAAACAGTGGTATCCTCAACCATTATAGGTTTATGGATTCTAATTCCTACCATTTACACTGAGTTTGACCAAGACTACCTGTGCACAAACTTACAGCACAAGCAAATTCAAACCACAAGAAATGATGATTCAATACAAAAATGCAAAGATGGGGACGCCTGGGTGGCTCAGTCAGTTAAGCATCGGCCTTCAGCTCAGGTCATGATCTAAGGGTCCTGGGATCAAGCCCCACATCAGGTTCCCTGTTCCTCAGGGAGTCTGCTTCTCCCTCTGCCCTTCACCCCACTCATGGTCTCTCTTATTCTCTCTCTCTCTCAAATAAATAAATAAAATCTTTTTTAAAAAAATGTAGAGATCATTTGTTCCTAATGTTTACATATCAAAGAATCACACTAGATTTCTCTTATAAAAGTATTCACTTAGGGCCTTGTTTACCTCACAAAGTTGTTGTGAGATTAACTAGAGTTATATAACTTGGAAAATGGGAAATTAAAAGCACTCTAAGGGGGCACCTGACTGGCTCATTCAGTGGAGCATGTGACTCTTGATCTTGGGGTTGTGAGTTCGAGCCCCACACTGGGTGTGAAGATTGAAAATAAAATCTTTTTTTAAAAAAGCAGTGTATAAATGTTATGAATGTTTTGTCTGCTTTATATAGATTACTGTGATTCTAAGCTGTTTTACGACAAGGTGCTAGTTCATTATTTATTTTATTTACTTTTTCTGACAGACCCCAGGGGATAGTAGTGATTTGTGGTTATTTACAGCAGAAAGGATAGTGTGAGAAGAATGTGAAGTTGTCAACATATTTTTTGGAAGAATCACAGCTGGAACAAAATAAAATTTCAGAGGGCCCCAAGAGATGAAGATAGACCATAACAGAGGATCTGAGGCAGATAATACTCAGGACCCAAGCAGGTAGGCATGTAGCTTCCATGTAGATAACCAACCAGGAGGAAAGGTTCCAGCCACCAGGATGGTGCTGGAGCAAGACTCCAACTCTGGGAAGGGATCTAAGAAAAGCCCAGTTATTACAGATTTAACTTTGGGTTGATGGAAGGTTGAGGAATGAAGAAAAAGTCTGGACCTCAGGATCCAGACAAAAGCTCAGTCTTCAGAGCTTACTGAGACTGGAAACTGAACCACTTGATCTTAGGAGCTTACCTTCTGCTGCAGGTCAGTTTTGGTCTTTGATCATGGGAATGAAAAGAAGAATGGCATCTGAAGAGGATTATCTAGCTATGGCAAAGAGGTATGCAGAAGCTAAGAATATATTTGGACCCAACACTTCCTTCTACATCATAGCACACTTTGTGGTTCCTTTTGTACTTTTATAAATGTTTCCTCTTCTTCCGAAAATGCTATTTTTCTCAAACTCAGTCTCTGAAACCATATTTGCTGGGTTGAAATCTGTCATTTACTACCTATATGGCCTTGGTCAAGTTACTTGATCATTCTGTGTCCCAGTTTCATCATCTATAAAATAGAAATAATAATAGTCATGTTACTGCACAGGGTTGTTGTAAAGATGACAAAGACTCAATACTCGTAAGAGCACTTAGAATGGTACCTGGCACACAGTAAACACTATGCAAATGTTTGCCTTGATTATTATTATCTTTATTTTTTATTTTATTTTTTTATAATTTAAAAAATATTCTTCATCTTTTTTTTTTAAGAGAGAGAAAGCATGCATGTGTGCACATAGGTCGGTAGGGGCAGAGGGTGAGAAAGAATCTTAAGCGGGGTCTACACCCAGTGTGGAGCCTGATACAGGACTCAGTCTCAGGACCTTGAGATCATGACCTGAGCCGAAATCAAGAGTCAGATACGTAACCAACTGACTGAGCCACCCAGGCACTCCCTTCATCTTTTTTACTTTGAGAAATTCATACTTCGTTCTGACTTGAGTCAACCACAGATTTCGTACTTGAATTTGTAATCTCAGCTGATGCTTTCAAAAACAGAAAACTGACACATCAGAATAATGTTTTAAATCTGTAAATGTGGTGATAACCTGATATGACTTGTAAAATTTCCTAACACTCTTCTGAATTTATATACTATTTCTCATTTTTGTACCTAGTAAATTTTTTTCAAAACCCAGAAATTTCAACAGCCATTCTGAGGCCCCTGAGTTTGAAACAAAAGGTGGCTGTTCATGTTTTGAGAGCCAGGAAGAACCAAGATTTTTTTTTTAATTTTTTAAATTTTTATTTTTTTAATGATGGCTGCCCACTCAGAGAACACCCTAACATAAGCCCTTTTCCTGGTAGCTGATGGTTTAATCTTTTTAATGTTTGTGATAATGGATCCAGACTTATGGTAGCCAAAGCATATACACTGGGGAGGCCATCTCTAAGAAAAAGAACACTAATTGAAAATACAGATTAGGTGCAAAATTAATATGTATTTTAAATATATTTTAAATTGCAATTGTAAAAAGCAACAAAATACTATAAATATCACACAATCCAGAAAATGACACAATATTTTATTTGCTGATGCTTCTCTTATTAGTGGAAGTTCCTGGTTTTTTAGTTTATTAAAGTAAATATTAAACTATTTTTAGCATATCTTTGATCATACAATAATGATTTTGTAATATCATTTCCTATAAAGAAAATGTAAAGTTAATTTAGATGTTCTCTAACACGGTTAACTGAAGTGTTTTTAATTTATGTTAGAGAAGTCACTTTTAGCTTCACAATAATTATTTCTAATAGATAAATGTATACAGTTTTGTCAAATTTATGATAAACCTCTATAGTGCATTTGTTTATGTGCATTACAGAGTATACACCTGACAGTAGAGAATTGCTGCTTGAGTAGGTATTAATGAAACTGTTTGCTTACAGTTTCATATGACCAATAATAGGAAGAATCTTTCACAGACTTGCTTCTTGTTCTGTGCACTTCTGGTTCTGAACATTTTAAATCTTGTTTCTCCTCCATCACCACTGTTGGGGATATATAATTAAAATCAAAATCTTCCAACCCAGAAAACCTCTCCACAAAGACAGTAGAGAAAGAAAATACTTTTATTATTGAATAAGCATTAAACCAGAATGTGATGCATATCCCAGGTAATCCACTGAGATCTTACAAAGACAGAAAGAAATCTCAACCTTTTATATAACCAAGCAAACACAATCCATTACATACATACTCTCAAAATAAACAATAACTAGTCCTCAAGTAAAAGGACTTGACAGCACAATCTGTAACACAGAGTTTATCTTAGATTTATCTGGTAATTGGAGTGACATCTGTGTTAGCTAATTGGCTTACCCAGAGGAAGAACAATCTTCTTATATCTTTTTGACAGGAGATAGTTTTGTAACTTGGAGTAAGGTACCCAAGAAAGTTAGGCAGCTACCCTCCCACAGAAACTGTGAGATAGAGTACTATTACCCTTGTTGTTTACATTTCAAAGAGATGGTTCTCAGGTCCTTGAGAAAGACATTTCTGAGTCATAAAGCTGACAAGAGGCTTATTTAGCTTCTAAAAAAAATTTATACACATTTCAAAGAGACAAAGAAAGAAATTATAATTCAACATTTTCTAAAGTAAATGCTCTATAAAAGGGAGAAGAGAGAAGTCCATTCCCTTATTTTCAACAGGGAGAATTAAGCCTCTTGTTTTTTATTTTTTATTTATTCCTACACCACATATTCTGGTGCTTGCTAGAAAAGTCTCTAGTCCTGTTATTTCGGGTCATGACATCCAAGTGACTCAGCCTGGTGGATATTCCCAGAAACAATTCCTACAGCCATTTGTCTCCCTTGTAACAAAGTTCTTCATTTAACCCTGGTCTTCTCATTCCCAGAGCAAACAAGCACCCTGGGACAGGGGAAAGATCACTGGATCACGAGAGTGGACAAGCATGGCTTGTCCTGTATTGGGAACATGGCTGTCTCCTCTAAAATTGTCCCACTGATAAGCCAACCCAACCTACCAGATTTCTCACATAAGGTGATTTTTTTTCCCCTCAGAGTTTACAGAGTGCTTCTCTATAATTCACTTCATTCAGGGACCATCTCAACTTCCAAATATATTTATAAATATTCCAATTTTGACTGGGCTTTGAACTGTTTCCCATTATAGCTCCCAGACCTGAATCACATCAAGATGTATGATCTAACATCTGATTTAAATTTCCAAATATTATAAGACAGATGAGAAGTTTGCTGAATATTATATGGCAAAAGGCTGGTGTAATCCAAACATATAGATGAGTTCAGTAGGGTGTTATTATATTATTCCACACATGGACCTAAAGAATTCTCATTTAAACAAGATGTCTAACTGAATGTACTTTAGTTGTTATTGGGGCTGACCGGCCCCAATAAGAATAAGTTATGAAAAACTGAGATCTTTCCTTCAGGAATAAAAGACAAGGGGGAGGAGGAAGAAGGAGACAGAGAAGACAAGAATATGTAGTCGTAAAAGGCAGGAGAGAAGAGAGGTTCCAAAAAGGAGGTGTCAGTGGTATTGAATATTACAGATTGTTTTAGAAAAAAAAATGCACTAAGAAAATCCTTTCAGATTTGAAAGATAATTTAAAAATGTAAGAATGATCTTAGGTATATAAATTCAGTAAATTATAAAGTAGAAACTAAAGATGGGTAAAGAAACAGAGGTGAGATTACATATTATTTAAGAAGTTTTGCGGGGCACCTGGGTGGCTCAGTCATTAAGCGTCTGCCTTTGGTTCAGGTCATGATCTCAGGGTCCTGAGATCAAGCCCCGCATTGGGCTCTCTGCTCAGCGGAAAGCCTGCTTCTCCCTCTCCCACTCGCCCTGCTTGTGTTCCCTCTCTCGCTGTGTCTCTCTCTGTCAAATAAATAAAATCTTTAAAAAAAATTTTTTTTGCAATAAAATAAGTCCAAGACAGCTAGGCAGTCAAAATTTTGTTTTGTTTTGCTTTAAAACAGAGAATTGTGCCTTCTAAGGGAGGAGAAAGGAGTCAATTTGGTGAGGGAGAGGGAGGCACAGTAGCCAAAGAAAGTAGAATATTGGATGAAGGATGCTCTGAGAGATGACAAGAAAAAAATATCAATAATACTAACAATAAAACCAATACTAACAATAATAACTACACACATATCAGATATATGATTCATCTTTTAGCTCTGCTAGAGAAAAATCTTCCTTATCTAAGATCAGCCTCTGTTCCCCTACTCATGCTGCCTTCCTTGCTTTTGAACTATCTCATGTCTCTTCAATTATGAATAAATCATCTTTTGGGTATCACTGCACTTTCAAATTTCCATTCCATTATTTTGGAAGAATCCAGTAAACAACAGACAAAGTAATCCTACTAGACCAACCTTCCAACCGCAAACACATAAGAAAAACTAGACAAAATATATGAAACAACTATTTTCAGGCACTGGACAAGGAGTCAAGGATGGAGATCCAAGAAAGAAGGGAAACAAATTAGTTGAACCCTAAAATAGCCAGGGCTCTCTACCTGGAGGTGTCTGTTAGACAACACTGGAGGGCAAACCCAAGCTAGGCACAGCAGGTAGAGGGACAGAGTTCAGAGTTCAAAGAGACTAAAGCAACTGAGGGGCAGAATACAAAAAGGAAAAATCTCCAGAAATCTGCAAAGGAGTGTGTTCTAGTTTATAGCTGAAAATAATAAGCTGTACATGCATGCACAGGTTGAGACTCCACAAGCCCAGGCAAAGAACAACTATGAGAGAAAAAACAACTACTGGGGAGGTGAATGCTGAACTACAGAGCTTGCAGACAGTTAGATGTTTGAGATCCAAGCAACCAGAACGGACGGACCTCATTGACCACCCAGTGCCTTAGAAACCATATGTCGAGCAGCAGAGAAAAATCAGCTCTAAAATGAAGTCTATTCCACTGTGACCCAACAAAGCTTCAAAAGAAAATCTTGAAATAATCAAGTAAATTTACAAATAAATTGACAGCTTGTCAGTACCAACTACAATACTCTTTAAAGAAAGAAAACAAGACACAGAATTCAACAACATTTATAATGTCCAACATCCAATCAAAACTTACTAGACAAAAATAAAAAGGAAATGTGATCCAAAATGAAAAGGAGTATCAGTCAATAGCAACACACCCAGAAATAACAGAGATGATAGAATTACCAGGCAGAGAATTTGAAATAGCTATGGTAATATGTTGTAAGATTATTTTTTTAAAGTGAACATAATGAGGAAAAAATGGAAGGTTAAAAAATAAGTAAATGTAACTGAAGAGCATATAGAGCTGAAGTGAAAATTTTACTGGATGTGTTCAATAGCTGTTTAGACTTCACAATAAAAGAATATGAAGACTAAGTATAAAAGCTGTCCAAACTATATGTCATAGGGGGAATAAAAACTAAAAACAAACTAAATAGAGCTTCAGTGGCTTTTGGGACATCACCCAACAATCTAATGTATGTATAATTGGAGAACAAAAAAAAAAAGGGTTGAGGGTAGAAAAAATATTTGAAGAAAAAAATTCAAAGACATAATGACAAAAATTTTTGAAAATTGGATGGAAAATGTAAACTTACATGTTCACAAAGCTCGATAAATACCAAGGAAGACAAACAAAACAAAATTACACCTACATGTATCATAATTAAATTTCCAAAAATCAATGATAAAAATTGTTAGGACAATCAGAAATTAAAATATTCACCATACCCACCCACACATCACAACACATGTTATATAAATATGGAAATATACATAATACATTGCTTATGTCTCATGAGAACCATGCAAGTCAGAGGAAAATGGGACAATATCTTTAAACTGCTTGGGGTTGGGGGTGGAGTGGAATAAACTACCTAGAATTCTTTATGCAGTAAATATATCCTTCAAAATGAAGGGCATGTAAATAAATTTCACACAAACAAAAACAGAAATTTTTGCTACAAGACCTTCACTGCAAGTAAAGTTAAAACGGTGGCTCAGTTGGTTAAGTGACTGCCTTTGGCTCAGGTCGTAGTCCCGGGGTCCTGGGATAGAGCCTCGCATTGGACTTCCTGCTCAGCGGAGGGCCTGCTTCTCCCTCTGTCTCTCTCCCCTGCTTGTGCTCTCCTGCTCGCTCTCTGTCAAATAAATAAATAAAATCTTTTTTTTTTTAAAGATTTTATTTATTCATTTGAGACACAGAGATACAGAGAGAGAGAGAGCATGAGCAGTGGGAGAGGAAGAGGGAGAGGGAGAAGCAGACTCCCTGCTGAGCCAGGAGCCTGATGTGGGACTCGATCCCAGGACCCTGGGATCATGACCCGAGCTGAAGGCAGACGCTTAACCATCTGAGCCACCCAGGCGCCCCAAATAAATAAAATCTTTAAAAAAAAAAATTAACTCAAATGGGGCACCTGGGCGGCTCAGTTGGTTAAGCATCTGCCTTTGACTCAGGTCATGATCCCAGGATCCTGGGATAGAGCCACACTTCGGGCTCCCTTCTCAGCAGGGAGTCTGCTCCTCCCTCTCCCTCTGCTGCTCCCCCTGCTTGTGCTCTCTCACTCAAATAAAATCTTTTAAAAAAATTAAAAATGGATCATACAGTTCAACATCTAAAAGAAAACACAGAAAAATCTTTGCAATCTTGGGGTATGCAAAGATTTCTTAGGATGCAAAAAAAAAAAAAGAAACATAAGAAGAAAAAAATAAATTAGATTTCAAAAAGTTAAAACTTTTGTGTATCAAAATATATTATTAAAAAATTATCAGGGTGCCTCAGTGGTTCAGTCGGTTAAGTACCCAACTCTTGATCTTAGCTCAGGTCTTGATCTCAGGGTCATAAGTTTGAGCCCCATGTTGGGCTCCACACTGGACATGGAGCCTACTTTAAAAAAAATTATTAGGGTGCCTGGGTAGCTCAGTCTGTTAAGTATCTGCCTTCAGCTCAGGTCATGATCCCAGGATCCTGGGATCAAGCCCTGCATCAGGCTACCTGCTCAGCAGGGAGCCTGCTTCTCCCTCTCCTGCTCCCCTGCTTGTGCTCTCTCTCTCTCACTCTCTCTGTCAAATAAATAAATAAAATCTTTTTGTTTGTTTGTTTGTTTGACAGAGAGCACAAGTAGGCAGAGAGGCAGGCAGAGGGAGAGGGAGAAGCAAGCTCTCTGCTGAGCAGGGAGCCCCATGTGGGGCTCGATCCCAGGACCCTGGGATCATGACCTGAGCCGAAAGCAGACGCTTAATGACTGAGCCACCCAGGCGCCCCTAAATAAATAAAATCTTAAAAAAAAAATTATTAGTAAGCCACAAATTGGGAAAAAATATTCTGTTTTTTTTTATCTCACAAAGGACTCATATCTAGAATAAAGAACTTTTGTGACAATAATAAAAGGAAAATTAATCTAATTTTTAGTGAATAAAATATTTTAATTAATTCTTCACAAGGAATAAATATATGAAGTCAATAAGCATATGAAAATTTGCTCAATATCACTAGTCATCACAGAAATGCAAATTAAGTTAACATTGAGAAAACCCTACTTACCCCTACAATAATGTCTTTTTTTTTTTTAAAGATTTTATTTATTTATTTGAGACAGAACGAGAGACAGAGAGCATGAGAGGGAGGAGGGTCAGAGGGAGAAGCAGACTCCCTGCCGAGCAGGGAGCCCGATGCGGGACTCGATCCCGGGACTCCAGGATCATGACCTGAGCCGAAGGCAGTCGCTTAACCAACTGAGCCACCCAGGCGCCCAATAATGTCTTTTTTTAATTGATAGTAACAAATATTGGTAAAATGTGGAGCAACTAGAACTCCTGTATGTTTGGTTGATGGGACAGCAAAATGGTGAAATCTCACTAGAGAACAATTTGGCTCTTTCTTAAAAAATTAAACATACACTTACCTCATCTCAGAAAATTCAGCTAACATTTATTCATCTAAAATAAATAAAAACATAGGCTCACAAAAAGATTCCTGCATGAGTATTCAGCACAGCTTTATTCATATAATTAAAACTGAAACAACTCAATAACTTATGAACCACTAAGTGAATAAACAAGGTGTGGTATGTTCATGGAATATGGAATGTGTAAGGAAGGAAAACTTCCCCTCTCTCCCTTTCTAGTTTCTTTGGCTGGTCTAATAATTAAATTGACATAAGACAGATTAAGAGGAGAAAAAAACAAAAATTTTTTTTTAGAAAAAAATAATTTTAATTTTGTATGTACAGCAGCTCGTAGAAATACGAGATTCAAAAAAAAGTGACCAAACCAGGCAGCTTTTTTATCTTTTAGACAAAGAAACAATAGATTTGTGAGGAATTGACAAGACAGAGAATTTTGGACTTGGGGAGGTAAATTGGTAAAGTAACAAGGATTGTTTTTATAGCTTTCGTGGCCCTAAATTCTCCATCTCTGGTGATAAGGATGTCTCTCTTCCTCCTGGTTCAGGGAGGGTATACCTCACATGGGAGACTTATTTCCTGCTTTCAGGGAGACAAAGGAAGTTCAGAGTGTCCTTCCTGCACTCTGAACTTAAAGTTACTTTCTTAAGTAACTTTAATTTTAAATAATCAATATGCCAAAGTGTTATATTTTGAGGCAGCCTGCCCTGAACCTTATCAAATACTGCTCAGCAATCAGAAGGAATTAATGAACTTTTTCTATTTGACAGTAGGGTTGAATCTCAAAAATTCTTTGCTAAATGAAAGCATCCAGACGCAAAAGAGTATACAGATGGTATGATTTCACTCATATAAAATCATACAGAAGTCAAGACTAATCTACAGGCATAGAAATGAGGTCAGTGGTTGTTGGAGTGGGAGGGAAGGTGTTGAGGAAGACTAACTGAAAGTGGCCACAAAGGAATTTTTTGGAGTGCTGAGAACCTTCGAAATCTTAATTGAAGTGGTGGTTCCATGGGTATACACATCTGTCAAAACCCACTGAACTGTATGCTAAAAATGACTGCATTTTATTCTATGTAAATTATACCTCATTAAAGTTTTTTTAAAATTACAACTCTAGCTCTATTTTCTCGTTTTGCAGAGTGTCCCCCAACAATGAGTTATGCTTGCTATATCCATCAACTCTCTGTTGACCCTCAAGAGTTCAAAACCCCATCTTTTCATTTAGCACCATAAGATAGTTCACCAAAAAAGTCGTACAATTCTATGCCATTCACTCTTGGATTTCTGCATACCTGGTCACTTGTCACATTATTAATCAAATTTCCTACCCTTGATTCAACTTAGTTCAATAGAGGATCCCATTTAATTATTAAGAAACCACTGATTGTTCTTCTTGCAGAAACTGTGAAATTCAAGATCTAAAACCCACAAAATCATGGATTCTCCTATTTTAATTATCTCAGGAGTGGAGGGATGACTGGTCCCAACTAGAATTTAGAAAACTGCCAATGCCCCGCCTTGACTTACGAATAAAGTTTTAGCGAGACTTTGTTTTCTCCTGGGAGTCTCTGGAGCACATCCATGGAGACCGATGTCCCAGAGGAAGCTAAGAAAGTGCCCCACTAACAAACTGCTATTCTGAGAGAAGAAATCTTGACCTAGTGTGAACTGATCTATTAATCAGTTTCCACACAATTCTCTTAAATACTGAAGCAATCTTGCTATTTCCTGAAAGCTTTATGAATGAAATTCAGCAATGCGTAACAACACTTACCTTAAATTTTAGAAAGAGAGATTCATTTTCCTGGTGCAAAAAAGGAAATTTTCTGTTTCAATTCTGTGCCTTTATAAGCACCTTTCCTTTCCTTTCAGTCGGCTCTGTGGATAAGGACACGCCTCTGCCTCCGGACCAGAAGTGTTTCCCTGGGAATCATTAGTGCTTGAGTATTGCTTTGCTAAGAGAGAGCAAAGAGTACTATTCTGGGTAAACTGTTGCTCTTCTGTAGAATGAATAGATATGGCTAGGCTTGATGCCTTGAAGCCTTGAAATAAATTCCAATTAATGCATCTCAGTCTCATATAGAAAAGTCATAACCATGACTGGACTTGGACAAGCAAGCAGTCTTAATTCACTGCATTTTACCCGCAACCATCAATCCTTGGGATGAATTTCAAACTGGCTGTCTTTATTTGCATTCCGGTTTTGCACAGTCCCCCAAATAGTGATTCTTGATGCATGTCCCTTTGTGGAATTTATAGGGTATAATCCGGGTGCCTCTGCCGGAAGGTGGTACACTATTGGGCATCTTCAAATTTACTACATGATCAAAGTCTTGAAAAATTGAAATTGTCCCCCAGCAACAGTTCAGAAAAACAAAATGAATAAGCAAACAAACAAACAAAAGATGAGGCTTGGGACATATTGCGCTTAGCCCAGATTGGGAAAAGATATATGTTAATATCTTTGTGCTTTTTTTCTTCTTTTAAGATAATGAAAAGTTTCAGAAAAATGAAGGATGCTTGTCAAACCATTGAGCATCAAGTGGGTTAAGAAAGCTCTCTGTACTCTGAGCAGTCTGGAGATCTGGGATAATAACCAGAACACAGTAAGAAACACAAAGCCCTGATTAGGGAAAGATGGAGCAGAAAGGTTTGCATGAGGCAAAATTTACATAAAAGCTGGAAGCAGCCGTGGACTTGGAGACAAATTATTTAGCAAACAGTCCCTGTTATGTCTCCAGCATTTGAAATATAACAGTAGCATTTTTTTTTAAAGATTTTATTTATTTATTTGAGAGAGAGAGTGAGAGAGAGAAAGAGCACAAGAGGGGGGAGCGGGAGAGGGAGAAGCAGACTCCCCTCCGACAGGGAGCCCGACGCGGGACTCGATCCCGGGACTCCAGGATCATGACCTGAGCCGAAGGCAGTCGCTTAACCAACTGAGCCACCCAGGCGCCCAACAGTAGCATTTTATAAACATATGCATGTATCAGCCTATATAAATTCCTAGGTAACTGGGGACACAGTGTCAACAAAATATCCATTTATATAATCCTTTAGAAAAATCTCTTTTGAGGACTTATTTTATGCCAAGCCCATGCTTAGGCCCCACAGATATTATTGCTGCCCTCACGACCTTAGAGTTTGTGGAGGAAGCCAAACAAACTGTAAATACAATGTTGTAAGCGTTCAGATATGGAAATGCCCAGGGGGTTGGGTGGGGGTGGGGATGGGGGGAGGAGGAAGTTGGGAGTAGCCCTGGAAATAGACTGGAGATGAGAAGTCGGGAAACGCTTCCCGTGACATGGCTCCTCGGCTGGGGTCTAGAAGTCAGACTGGATTTAGCCAAATGTGGGAGAGATTGGGGGAGGGGATTCTAGGCCAAGTTAACAGCACGTGAAGTGATTAGGTGATGAGAGAGAAGATGGCACCTTCAGGGAACCAGAGCAGGGGTCAGCAAACTGTTGCTGTAAAGGGCTGGCCTGATCATGGGTATTTTAGGCGTTGGGGGTCCTATAGTCTCTGCTGTAACTCTCAACTCTGCGATTGTAGCACCACAGCATCCACAGGCAATATGTAAACAAATTAGTGTGATTCCAGGGAAATCCTATTTACAGATAGTTAGCCAAACTCTAAACTTGGGTAACTCAATAAGCACAGAGCATAGAATGGGGAAGGAAAATGGCAGAGCAGGCTGGAAGATTGGGTGAGGTAAGACCAGATCATCAATGCCTTGAATGTCACACCAAGGAGTCTGGGTGCTACCCTTAAGGTTCCGAGGAGCGACATGGTCAGAATTGTGTTTGAAAAGGACCGATCTAGCTACAGTTTGAAACATGGGTAGGAAAGAGTATGACAGGTCAGGAGACAGGGAGTTCAGTTAGGAGGCTGTCTTGATCCCGATGAAAGATAATGGCATGCACAAAAATAGCCTCGAAGAGACCGAAGGAACAGATTGGAAGGTAAGGAGGTAACATGAACAGGACAACTCCTGATTGCTACGGGGAAATGAGGAGGAATGCCATATGACTCTATATGTCATGACTTCTCCAAAGGAAAAGAAATAGAGTCTAGACTATATAGTTAAATCTGGTAAACATGTCGACTGCAATGTTTAATCCAGTAATCCAGTATTTTAACTCTATCCCCTTAGCTTCCTAGGATTACTTTCCTGTCTTTCTCTGAATATTGCTTTCACCTGCTAACTCACACCATCTGGCCTTCCTCGATATCTCACAAAACTTTACATGTGCTCACGCCCCAATCTAGTCGGCGGTCCAGACAGCTACTGCCTGGTTCCTGCCCCTTCTCTTTTGCTCTGCATCCCTCCTGCGGGCCACTGCTCTCGCCAGGCACGCCCACTTCTACTGCTACCATTTCTGCAGACGCCATTGCTGCAGCTCCTGGGTCCTCATGGTGCCAAAGCCAAGTCATGGTCCTTACAAAAGTACGCAGGGTCGGTATCTCCTCGTCTATGCCTTGCTTTCTCACTTGGATACATAGCAGTGCTATCTGTGACCAGAATCTCAAAGGAGCCCATTCAGATACCACCAGCAGTCCCTTCCTCCATGAAGCATAGATAAATGTGTACGTGTGTTGGGGAGGAAGGTGACACCATATTTTCCACACATACACATATGCACAAATTTGCCCCATGTTTGCAAACTCCCTGACTCAAGATTCTCTCCTCCAAAAGTCTCATGAACCCATCATGTACACTGACTTCCAGGAGGCCTGCCCTACCTGTTAGTTTATCAGAAGTGCCTAGACTGGCCCAACTCCCAGCTCCAGCTGAATTCTCTGCTTTAGTTCTATTTCACAAACTTCAGGCCTTGTCTGGAAGGCATTTTCCCTCCCTACCCCACTCTCTTTTCCTATTGAACGCCTCTAGACTCAGCTTAGGCATCTCCTTCTCTGGAAAACTTTCTCTAACCCCTACCCAAGCTGGGTGAGGGGTCTTTCTGCGTTTTCCCAAAACAATCTGTGCACAAATCTACACTATCACTCACTGGGTTTCTCCCTATTTAAATGATAAGCTCCTTAGTCCTCTAGGAGGACTTGGAACATAGGAAGCTCTCAACAAATGCTTAAGGAATATATAGGTCTAGTTCTCCAAATTGTGGAACGTTTAGTCCTTAGAAATTTTGTATTAAGCAGGAGAGACTGCCACTCCCTTCTGAGTGGGGAATGAAGATAAATCTATATCTACCCTATTTTGAGGGACAAGGCTCATGGCCAGTTATATTGACCATTAGTACAAATTCAAATACTTCTCTGTCTCTTATAGTCTCATGGGAAATAACTGAAGCTTTTGACTTAATAGGCAAAAAATAATAATCCTTTCCTGGTCTAAAAAAGAGGTGGGAGGAAATGGGAGCATTTTTCTCCTCTGCGCTCTCAAAGAATTCTAGTTCTCTGATGTGGGGTAGAATGAAGCCACAAATCAATGAACTTTCCCATACTTTGAAAGTGGGGCAGTTCATTTCACAGCAATTTACCTTACCCACTGCAAAGAAGAACCATGTGGAAGAATATCCTCAGTAAGATAGGAAGTAGTGTTACTGTTTTCCAGTGAATTTTAAGAGAGTTGAAAGTTCTCAACCTATGAATTTGCATATACAAATAGGAATGCTTTGCTTGGTATGGAAAGATACTTAGTCACAAAGGAAGGTTTTGGTAGGGATGTACTTTCCAGGATCCAGTTTGTTATCTAAAGAATTTGCTAGAGGGTGCCTGGGTGGCTCAGTTGGTTAAGCATCTGCCTTCGGCTCAGGTCATGATCCCAGGGTCCTAGGATTGAGCCCCACATCGGGCTCCCTGCTCAGCAGGAAGCCTGCTTCTCCCTCTTCCACTCCGCCTGCTTGTGTTCCCTCTCTCGCTGTGTCTCTCTCTGTCAAATAAATAAATAAAATCTTTAAAAAAAAAAAAAAGAATTTGCTAGACTTTTTACTTTTTAGTTTCATGTCTATGGATCTTTACCCAGTATACAGTGATTAGGTACATCTGCATATTAGGCACTAATTCAGCTGGTCTTGGCATTTTAAATTAAAGCTTAGTACATTTTCCTACTTGCTTAGCAATTTTATTCATTTCATTTGAATGTTTTTTAGTCTCCTTTGTTATGAGTCTGAATTAGTATTTGGAAGTGGATTCTTGAGAAAAACATCTGTTCTATTATCTAAGTTAGTATTTCACTGCTAATATATAACAGCAATGATTTTTAGTTGTATAAATACACCCAGACAGATGGGGGGGGTTGTAAAATCAGCTTTCTTAAACATATTTGTAATATAAATCAAGAATTTCTTTTATTAGAGTATAAAAGGGGAGTATGGCTTATTTCTTATGAACCCACAGCTCAGTTTATGCAGACATACCATTGTATACACTTTAAAAAATCATATGGATTATTGACAATTAAACCATGTTGCAATGATCATTCTCATAGCTGTGTATGGATGGAAAAGTACTTTTCCACTCATCAAGTGTACTTAGTACTTTCAAAGTCCATTAAAAGATGGTTTAGCTGGCAAAAGGACAAGCCCAATCCTGAGTAACGAAGGAGTGCTGAGGGTGTATATGTGTATGCAAAGGAGGGGGAGTGCCCTGATGGACCTTAAATAGACTCAGAATCCTCCTTTTTTTGTGTCCAACCTGTATTTGAGCATGAGATTTGAAGAAGCTACTTTCTTGCTTGTCTTTCTAGAGTATCAAGGGACATGAGGACTGGCATGACAATCACAGAGTTCATCCTCCTAGGCTTTCCTGATATCCAAGGACTACAGATCCCTCTCTTTATAGTCATCTTTTTCATCTACATATTAACCCTTGCAGGCAATGGGCTCATAATTGCCATTGTCTGGGCAGAGCCCAAGCTACAAAACCAATGTACTTCTTCCTCTGCAACTTGTCCTTCTTAGAGATCTGGTACACCACCACAGTCATCCCCAAACTGCTGGAAACTTTTGTGGTGGCAAGAACAGCTATCTGCATCCCCTGCTGCCTATTGCAGGCCTTCTTCCACTTTTTCCTGGGCACCACTGAGTTCTTTATCCTCACCATCATGTCTTTTGACCGTTACCTGGCCATCTGCAAGCCCCTTGACTACCCCACCATTATGACCAGCAACCTCTGCCTGCGACTTGCCCTCAGTTCCTGGGTGCTAGGCTTTACCATTGTCTTTGGTCAGATGCTGCTGCTCATCCAGGTGCCCTTCTGTGGCAACAATGTCATCAATCATTTCTACTGTGATGTTGGTCCCATCTCGAAAGCAGCCTGTGCAGACAAGCATTCCGGAGCTCCTGGTGATCCCAGGGTCACTCCTCTTCACAATGATTTCTTATATTTATATCCTGTCCACGATCCTACAGATTCCTTCAGCCACTGGCCGACAGAAGACTTTCTCTACCTGTGCCTCTCACCCGACAGTAGTCTCCCTGCTCTATGGTGCTATTTTGTTCATGTACCTGAGACCCACAACACACTCTTCCTTTAAGATTAATAAGGTGGTGTTAGTGCTAAATACTATCCTCACACCTCTTCTGAATCCCTTCATTTATACAATTAGAAACAAGAAGGTAAAAGCAGCCCTAAGGAAGGCAAGGGCTTGTCCAAAGACTCATCGTCCACAGTAAAATATGCAACACATCAAAATGAACTTAAGGCAGATACAAAAATTAAATGTGAAAGAGGACTGTGGAGAAGGTAAAGATGTAAAAGCAAACTATGATGGTTAAAGTCTCCTATAAGAATTTGTTATGTATAAATGAATCAGTCCTTCAAAAGAAATGAACTCATTCTCCAACAAGGAAATCCCAGAATACCTTCAGATGCATCAAGTAGAAACCGCAAAAGTCAAGGACAACTGTCAGTAGCCTTAAAAAGAAATGTAAGGAATCCTGTCTCCCTCTTTGTTTATAATAACTCTTCTTGCCTCATTTCCTTGTCAATGGCATAAAACATCCCACGCATTTTCTCAGTACTTAGTTTCTTCACAGTATAAGTCCTCTGTAGGCTCCTAATCAATTCTAATGGGTCTTTCAAAAATATTTTAAATAAACCAAGTTTTTGTTTGATAATGTGGGACTTTCATTTGAATAGAATACAAATGTCTACATACACCTAAACGTGTTTATTCCCAGATAATACCAAAACTTGAGGACATCATGTGAAAATTTCTATATTGGATTTAGCCAGTTCCTATGCTTCACTCTAGGTAGGCCAGGTGCCTAGGAAACAAAAAGTCTGAGAACCAGTGAACTATGAAGGTTTTCTTGCTGGAAAACTCAACCCCAAGTTGAGTTTTGACAGGGCTTGAATGTAAGGTTATCATGTAATGTCCTTCAAGGCAATGACAAACCTATTCATTTAACCATGTTCTCAGGCAAGACATTTGGCAGAAAAAGTTTTTTACAGAATGATGATGCAGGTGAGTCAGTTTGTAAAAATGAGTATTATATGTGCCCCTCTTCCACAGCAAAAAAAGTCTATCATTAAAAGTCCATTAAACTGTGATTTTTTTTAAAAAGGATTATTGCAATCCTTTTTTTAAACTTTTATTGTTATGTTAATCACCATACATTACATCATTAGTTTTTGATGTAGTGTTCCATGATTCATTGTTTGTGCATAACACCCAGTGCTCCATGCAGAATGTGCCCTCCTCAATACCCATCACCAGGCTAACCCATCCTCCCACCCCCTTCCCCTCTAAAACCCTCAGTTTGTTTTTCAGAGTCCATTGTCTCTCATGGTTTGTCTCCCCCTCCGATTTCCCCCCCTTCATTCTTCCCCTCCTACTATCTTCTTTTTTTTTTCTTAACATCCTTTTTACTATTGAATTGAAAATTGCAAAAGCAAAACAAAGTGTAATGAGGTGAAAACGTTATTATCTCAACTGTCCGATCTGATCTTATCTTAGAGAGGAGCTGTCTTGGGGCCAGGCAGGTGAAATTGGTCATTTGAAGGCAGAAGGAGAGAGAGAGCTTAAGGATGAATATTACCAAGAGCCCTATCATCAAAAGAATGGTTTAAACTGCCCTGAATGAGAAAATCTGGGTAGTATCTAAGTGCTCCTCAGAGGGGAAAATGGCACAAAAAGTAAAGAGAGGAGAAATGAGCCAAAAAGATGAATGTAGCAGAAAAGTCTGTGGGAAGAAGCCAGTGGAAATTCTCCAAAGTTGGGGAGCCTACAGAGCATTTTAAAGGTGGAGATGCCTATCCTCAATATGAGGCCACATTTCTATGCTGTTCAACTGTCTTCCCCTTGAACCTTTAGTAAAGTCTCCTACATTACCAAATAAATATCTGAACAGTCTGTGTATGTCACACACATTCACGTATGTGTATGCTGTGCATGTAATTCAAGGAAGAACTGAGTTTCTTGTCTGGAATGATGTGGTTTGGATTCGAGACAGCCCATAGAAAAGCTCACAGCAATGGCCACAGAATATGCAGAAATTTTAGGAAGAACTTCAGACTTTCATTGGCTTGGGCATGGATCCAGCTAACCTATATCTAGGGGAATTGAGACACTTGGGTTATATTATTACTTAAAAACATTTTTAAAATCTGCTTTCAAGTTTCACCGATATTAGTTTCCCTGGGCCTAGCCTATTGCCTTAAGAGTTACCTGTTTGAAAAAAAAAAAAAAAAGTTACCTGTTTGATAGCAGACAGAGGGTAACATAAAACACCTTGACAGATCTTATAAAGGAGAGAACAAATGTGAGAGTACCACCTGAGTCCAATTCATGAAAATCAAAACAGACACCATTTATTCATGCATTTTTCATATTTTATTGATGTATTGGTATCATGTCCCAAGCAATGTGCCAGGTACTGATTCTGTTGAAAAAAACATTTTTGTGTAGTCTGCCAGAAAATCAGTGCTAGGGGTTGGAAATGCCAGAGCTGGAGAAGCCTATCCAACAAAGATGTTCCAACACCTGAACATCAAGAATGAAATGGGTTACAAGACTTCTAGGCAGCCCGGCCTTAGATCTTCACCAACATGGTCCCTCCAAAGTCACCAGGGAGTGTGTTGTCTACCTCCAGTGCCTACAGGAGCCAGAGTGTGTTTTGAGGAAAAAGAGCCCTGGCCACAGAGAAAACATGGCAGAGCTTGACTTTACATTGCTCTTTGTTTCTTAGGGCTCTAGAACCCAAATATCTTCCCCAAATGTACATACCCCAGCTTTCTCCAAGAGAATAAGAAATTACACAAGAACTCATCCAAACAATATCATAAACAACCTCTTACTCAGATCCCTGGATAGTAATTATTTTTCTACTACTGATAACTCTAATGACAAGGTGGAGCTCATGCATACAGCTGAGCCAAATCCTTGACAATGAGGTCTTGAGTTAATTTGTTCCTGAAAAATGTACACACTTAGGTAAAGCGGTTGTTTCCATGATGTGTTCCAAGAATACATTAGTTATTAAAAACAGGGTTCAAGTATTCAAATCGGGGGACATACAGAGTTAGACAAGGTTAAGCAGGTTCCTTCACTACTCAATTTCTCAGAATCTTTAACACTATGTTGAAAAAAAATTTCTAACTCCCAAGCTTATGCATATAAAACTGCCTGTTATATCATCTTGCTTTTATTAAGAACTGTGCCTACTATTAGTGATGTAAACCAGAGCAATGACCGTTTCAAAAGGAGACTTTACAATCCTCTCCTCAACCAATCAAATGGTGGCCTCTTGTTCCTGCCTTATTTGGGCAAAACTTCCTTTCCTTATCCACGATCTAGCCCTTCCCTTGTAACTCAGAAAGACCAAAGTCACTTTTGAGTGATACAGCTCTCCTTTACCTGTCAAGTAATAAATTCAGCTTTACTTTTTCAGTTCTAATAATCTTCACATGCATTAGAAACTCCCAAGAGGAAGATAGAGAATATGCCTTTCCCAAGCTTACCCAGCTACAGAGCACTTTTCTCAATGTGCCTTAGACTAAAGCTTTCCTGCCATCTTCCTTAACCTTAAGGAAGGTGCATCCAAAGTCATCTCTGTTTTTATCAGGCTCTTATAATTCCATGATATTCATAAATGACCAACCAACTTGGAGACAAAATTTTTAACTCCAATACAAGAAAAGCTGAATAGACAAAGAATTGGACATGATTACATATTTACCTAAGCATTAGTGCCTGAGCAAGTGGCTCACCACCACTTTGAATTACATATTCTCCTTGCAAGTTTAAATGAGTTCAATTATAAAAATGCCATTTACACATGACTCTTCCAGAACCATCCACTTCTTGTACCTGGTATTCAGCTCGTCTCAGACTGAACAACTAAAAGAGTAGAATGACACACACTTTCAGATCAGCCCACTCCACTAATTACTCCTGCCATTTCTTTAATTTTTCGAAAATAGTCTCTCTCTTCCAAGTGCAGAAGCAACCATTTTCCTAATAATTAGTTCTTTGGTCTTCATCAAATACTGTTTAAAAAACAACAACAACAACCTAATGCCCCCATCTCCACACTATGGCTTTAGTCCAAGCACT
The DNA here is from genome assembly GCF_011800145.1 of Mirounga leonina. Classification (NCBI taxonomy): domain Eukaryota; kingdom Metazoa; phylum Chordata; class Mammalia; order Carnivora; family Phocidae; genus Mirounga; species Mirounga leonina. Next base: position 19,034,356 of record NW_023270387.1, on the reverse strand, counting down.
TGACCTACAATAATAACTTTGTAAATCACCTTTCCCAATCTACTCTTGGACCCCTTCATTCTCTTCTGTGGCCAGAAAGATCTTATAAAAATCTCTATCTAATCATGTCACTTGATTAAAATCCTTCAGTGGCTTCCCATTAACTGTAAGAGATAATGCTTAATTTAGTCTATAAGACATTTGGTCTATCGGATCTGATCCCTGTTCACAATACCAGGTCCATCTCATATATTTCTCTATTGCTCTCTGGCCCTAGACACACTATCCTCTCAGTTTCTCCAATACCCTAAGCTCCTTTCCACTTCAGGACCCTTGCATACACACTATTACTTCAAATATTCTTTCTTACCCCACTTCCCACTCCCACCCCCAATCTCAGCCTGCCCACTCATCCTTCAGAACTCTGCTCAAAGCTTACCACTCAAGAAAGTTTCCCCTAACCACCTCTCTACCAGCACCATCACCTGGATTAGGACCACCAGTCATAAGCTCTTGTAATAGGTTGTACTTCTCCTTTGTAGAACCTACCACAATCATAAGTAATTTATTCAAATATGTTTCTTCCCTCCCAAACACACACATCCACATGAAATTTAGCTCCATGAGGACAGGTTGTTCTCCACTGTATTCCATATACTACCACAGCATCCGGCAATAGTAGTTACTCAATAAATAAATCCCACTGATGAATGAAGGACCAGATAACTGGACGGACAGAAAATCAGTCACATCACATACAGATTGTAATCTCTGTAGTTATGTTATGTAAATATCCCACACACTGTGTTTTAAAAGTATAAATGAATTACCATAGGCTATATTAGATTAGAATCCCCAATTTATACCAATCACAAAAGTAAATTCAAATTCATAAAAAGGAAAGCAAAAAAGTAGTAAAAGAAAATATAGGATGAAGCCCTGATGATTTTGGTGTGGAAAAAAATGTTCTGGAGTAAGACATGAAATTCAAAGCCACTGAGAAAAACAGTGTATCAAATTTATCCAATTTGAAACTTTTTTTTAAATAAAGACTTTGATTCCTGTTCTTCTTTTTTCCCCCCAAAGATTTTCTTCATTTATTTATTTGACATAGAGAGAGACAGCGAGAGAGGGAACACAAGCAAGGGGAGTGTGAGAGGGAGAAGCAGGTTTCCCGCTGAGCAGGGAGCCCAATGCAGGGCCGATCCCAGGACCCCGGGATCATGCCCCAAGCCGGAGGCAGATGCCCAACAGCTGAGCCACCCAGGCGCCCCCAATTTGAAACTTTAAGACCATAAACAAAGTTAGAATGTAAGCTATAAAGTCAAAGAAAGTATTTGCAACATACATATTAAATGATTACTACAAGAATATATAACATTTAACAAGAATAAGAAAAAAATCCAATTGAGAAATAGGCAAACTCATAGGAAAACTACAAGTTACCAATCAACATACAAAGATTGTTCATTTTCATTCTTAATCCTGGAAAAGGTAAAATAATGAAACATCAATTTTTACCCATTTTACAAGTTGTTTTGAGAGAGAGTGAGAGAGAGAAGGAGCGGGGGGGGGGGCGGGGGAGTCAGGGGGGCAGAGGGAGAGGGGGAGGGGAACCTTAAGCAGGCTCCCTTCTCAGTGCAAGTCAGTCAGGGCTCAATCCCAGGACCCTGAGATCATGACCCAGGCCAAAACCAAGAGTCGAATGCTTAATCAAATGAGCCACCCAGGCACTCCTCACTTTACAAGGTTAGCAACATAAAATAGTGGCATAAATATGGGGGGAAAACATTCTCATATACAGCTGTTAAGATCATAAATTGGTGCAGTCTCCGGGGAGATAATTTGGTAGCATTGATTGAATGTATACAACCTATGACCCAGCAATACTTTTTCTTTGTCCCAGAGTAACATCTGCATGTATGCATGAAGAAGATGTTTATTATAGCATTGTTTGTGATAGTAACAATTATAAACAACATATATTACCCATAGGGAAATGGCTAGTCACACAATGGAATGTTATGCAAAAAGTAGAAGGAATAAGGGAGATCTGTATGTACTATGAACAGGTCTCCAAGGCCCAATACTAGGAGAAAATAGCAAATCAAGGAATCCAACATGAACCCACACATATATGCATATGCACACAAAATAATATATGATTTCTATGAATACATATGTATATTGTATGTAAAAGTATAGAAAAGGTAAGGTAAACACGTAAGAATAACGTTTGGTGAGAGAGATGAGGAAGCCAGGATTAGTAAAAGGTCATTAACTTTATCTGCAATGTTTGAAATGTTTAGAAGAACATTTATGTATCATTTATGAACTTAATATTTTAAAATATTAAATGAAATCTATAATGAGAACATCTGGCACACAGTAGACCTTCACGAACCGTATATTCCTGCCCCTCCATCAAAGGTAACGAGTACCTTGGCTTCAAACACAATAGACTGATCCCAGCAATGTGTCCTATTAAAATGAAACGGGTAAGACATAGTTGGGGGGAGAGAAGGCCCTCCCATGGCACGTGGAGAGGGGTGACTTAGGGGGTTCAAGGGACAGGGAGAATAAAAAGGAAAATAGGGGAGATCACTGACCGAGACAAACTGAACAAATGAGATCAAGGAGGTCAGTCTTTTTTTTTTTAAAGATTTATTTATTTATTTATTTGAAAGAAAGAGAATGAGAGAGAGAGAGAGCATGAGAGGGGGAGGGTCAGAGGGAGAAGCAGACTCCCTGCCGAGCAGGGAGCCGGATGCGGGGCTCGATCCCGGGACTCCAGGATCATGACCTGAGCCGAAGGCAGTTGCTTAACCAACTGAGCCACCCAGGCGCCCCAAGGAGGTCAGTCTTAACGAAACACAAAGACATGCTCCAAGGAAAACAGAAAACAGATACCGTAACTATTCTCTTACTAAGCTCCTACTACGTTCCAAAGAGTTCGCATGCAATGTATCCCTTAGCTCTCAGAGCAAGGGTATTATTACACCCATTTTAGAAGAGCACACTGAACTCTAGAGGGGTAGAGGGGTTTGCCTGAGGCCCCACAACTGCTGGTGAATGCAAGAGCCAAACCTCAAACGGCTCTCCTTGCTACCCCGCTTCGCGGGCAATCAAGAAAACCAAGTAGAGTTACAGACTCCAAAATCAAAGCAGAGATCAAAAGCGGTGAAACAGGTGTGTGAGTAAACTGAAGGCCCCGGGTTGCAGGAGGGGCGGGCGGAAACGGTATGGCCTGAGGCTTTCCGCGCGGGGTCCCCGCGGCGATCAGAGCCTCCACCCGCGCGGAGCGCACAGAGACCAAACCTCCCGCTGCCTAGAGCGGCTCCAGCGCCGCGAGGAGGCGGGGCGAAGCCCAGCTTCCGGTTCCGGGCGCAAAGGCCCCACGTGTTTCGACCCGCCAGGCCCCGCGCGGCTCGGATCCGGCGGCGCTGCTACGGCCGGGAGTGGGTGGGGGAGAAGCCGGGGCAGGGGAGGAGCTGCCGGAGCTGCCGGAGCCGTGAGTGCTGAGGGGCTGGGTCGGGGCCGGGCCGGGCCGGATCGCGTTGAGCCGGGCAGGGCGGGGAAGAGGGGGAGAGGTCTGAGACCCCGCCCCCCCAGATCGTGGGGAAATCTCACTGTCCTGGAAGAAGGGGCGGCGGCGGTGTAGTGAGGGGGTCTGGGCGTTGTGGTCCCCGGGGCTCCTGGTGGCCGGAGCTCGAACCTCTGGGGACGCAGATGGCGCTCCGGGCTTCTTTCGGTGCAGCCACCGCCCTCCGCCCCCTCCTGAGGCCTGTAGAAACGCAGTTAGTTCGTACCTCCCATTGCTTCCGCGCCAAGTGGCCCCCCGGCACCGAGGGAGGAGTGGTCTAGGCCCCTTTATTTCCCCTAGCTTTTTCTCACCCGGTCTTTCAGATTGTTCAAGAGCCACCCCCCGCTCCACCCCATCCTCCGCAGGCTCCCGGCCCCGACAAGCCCCATCTCTCTCCACCACCAACCCCCCCCCCCCACATTCAGATACAGTCACCCGTGATCTTATCACCCTTGGATACCGTCTGGCCTGTGGCTTTTCAGCTGCCACTGACCGACCCCACGCTTCCCTTCAAGCTAGTACTTCTGTCTCCCCCTGCAACTTCCCTCCCCCCTCCAACCCCTCACAGCCAGTTTTGGCACTTCTGAACACCACCGTTACCCACAGCAGGAGTGTACAGGCCTCTGCTGCTTGTCTGGTTTGACCAAAAGTTTGTTAGTTTGTATGCCATGGATATTCTGTGTTCTCTCAGGGGTCAGCCCAATTTTTATTTTTCTGGCATTGGAGATTCTTGTCTCCCAGGCGCTTTGATTTCCCTGTCTGCCTTGGTCCCTGTACTGACCACCCCAAAGGTGGGCTCCTAGGCCTAGCTGTTCTTTGACCACCTTGGTCCTGGAGAGCACTGTCACATTCAGGCTCTCACTCGGAGGTTAGGGTGAGAACCGTTGCTTTTTCTCTGTCCACACACTGCAGGTGACTCCCAGGGCAGCCTGACTCAGGAGCCACAGAAAGCTAGTGGAGTCCCCCTTCCCTTCTCCCAGCTTCTCTTCCAAGTCACCCCCCTGGGCCTTGATCCAGAAAGCCGCTTCAGAAAGGTTGTGAGGAAGCCATTGGGAGGCATGTTGGTGGGAAGTATGTGACAACCAAGCAGTTAGGGTTTGTGGCCATTCGTCTTGGGTAACTTTCTGCTGATAGAGTCTAGTATAAGAGGGTGGGCAGGGTTGGTGGGAGGAAGGGGATTTTTCCTCTTAGGACCAAATACCTGGGATTCATAATCTTTCCCCCTTTTTCCTCCAGCTGTACCCCTTTTGCACTCTTTTAAATACTATATTGCAGTAGACAGTCATTTCAAGGGCACAGCAAGGTTTACTACGATGTGAGGGACTCTTGGGCATTACAAACTATACAGATGAGGTAAGTTACAGGTTTACTTTTTTTTCCAGTTAATTTGCACAGGCATAAAACAGTCCTAGACTCTTTTGACTTTTGCAAACCTTCCTGTAAATTTGGCCAGCACTGGAAAAGTTGTATGCTTTCTGCTTGAACCTCAAGTTTACTTTCTTTGCCTTAGGTACTGGCTCTCAAACTTATCATGCTTCTCAAGCACCTGAAGGGAGGGCTTGTGGAAGAGATTGCTGGGTCCACCCCCAGAGTTTCTGATAATAGGTTTGGGCCCCGGGCTTGAATATCTGCACATTTCTGACAAGTTTTTAGATGCTTGCGCTGCTGGTTTGGGTTTCTCACACTGAGAACCACTGCCTTTGGCCAGTCTCCTTCACATAAACAGTGCAGTGGTTGGGGGATCAAAAGACCTGTGTGTGTACTTCTGTGTTAGAAACTAGTAATATGATCTTGTATGGATAATTTAACCACTTCGGTCTGAGTTCTTTCGTTTTTAAAATTAAGAAAGCGTACTTTAAAAAAAAAACAGACCTCCAAATTGTAGTGATCTTATGCCAAATGGAAGATGAAATATTGATGAATTTTCCCCTTGATTTTCTTAATTCTCTTGATAGGAGCTTCTGTTTTGACCATATAGCTTATATCCATATTTAGGTTTTTGCTACAGATTGCTAGTATATGCTAAAGTTCCTGCTACTTAACTGCTTATTAAATTCTTTAAGGTCAGAACTAGTGCTTTTTTCATCTTTCTCCGCCTGGACCTTGGTTTGTGTGGCACACACAATTGATGCTCAGTAGATATTTGTAGAATGAATAATCATATCCCCTGCTCTCTTTTCCCTTTGAGGAAGTTTTTCTCCACTAGTCCTGTGTCACATTGTAAAGCAGTATATGGCTGTGCCACCGGATTGCCCCAGGCGATTGGGATAAATGCCGATGCCAAATTCCTATAACTGTCCCCGTGAGAGATTCATTACCAAAGCCGTGGCACCCACTGATTCTGAATTTTAGTGCATCCGTATCCAACTGGGAGTAAGAGAAATAGCTTAATAAAATTCAACACGTTTTACTGAGCGTCTTTTCTACCAAGCATCTGACAAAGTGTTAGGCACTTAGAATATAAAAATGAATAAAGAGGTCCTTGCCATCCTGGGATGCCTTCTACTCTTTGTACCGTGATTTTTTTTTTTTTTTTTAAGATTTTTATTTGACAGAGAAGGAACACAAGCAGGGGGAATGGGAGAGGGAGAAGCAGGCTTCCCACGGAGCAGGGAGCCCGACGCAGGGCTCAATCCCAGGACTCCAGGATCGTGACCTGAGCCGAAGGCAGGCGCTTAATGACTGAGCCCCCCAGGCAGCCCTCTTTGTACCATGATTTAATCTGCAGTGGAGACTGCTGCTCCTCTGATTCCTCTGGTCCCATAGGCATGGGTCCCATCTTTTATTATCTCATCATAAGCGAGGGAGCCTCGGGCAATGCCAGAAGGAAGTCATCTAGACACAAAGCAAAGAGTATTTTGGCAATATCAGTTATAAAACAAACCATTAATACATGACTCTTGAATTGACTATTCTGAATTATCCCTGTTTACTCCTCAGGTCAGTCTCTAGTTATAAAATATATTATCCTGTTGTTTTTCGCTAAATAATGGTTCCTCTGACTGTCCATGTGATTGGCATTGACCATGTTCATCGTAGTAATGAATTAGGTACAGCTAGTTTAACTCTGCCTGCCACATGAAAGCTGCCACTGTCATCAGGGTGGGTGTCAGGTTTGAAGGGTGTCCTTTTCCCACTTCAGATTCATTTGTGATGTTCTGTTTTAAACTGAGGGGTATAGATTGACCTGCTTTATTTAAGCCATTGACCACCTCTAGGCCCTTAAGGTTTAAAAGCCTAGCTTCATGTTGAACGTTAACCAATATCATCAGGATGGCCAGATACTCAATTCTGGACTTGAAAATCTGTCTGTGGCCTCTAGCCCATCTGAAGTCTTGAGTAAATGCCTGTCACCATCTTAGGCTAATACATCATGGCCTAGGTATTCAATAAAGAAGCACTGTATCCTTGTTCCTCTCGAAGCCCCTCTATCACCATCAAAAAGCAAGATGGTTTCTCAAAAGATGATCCAGCTCTCTGCCTTTAGGTGGAAAGTCATTCCCAGTTCCCAGATGACACATCTGGAGAAGGTAGAACACAGATCACCTACTTCCAAAGGCAGAACTACCAACATCCAGCACTGCCTCCTGGGCCTGTGATACACACCTAGAAAAACACTAATTAAAAATACAGTGAATTGTGGGGTGCTTGGGTGGCTCAGTCGTTAAGCGTCTGCCTTCGGCTCAGGTCATGATCCCAGGGTCCTGGGATCGAGCCCCGCATCAGGCTCCCTGCTCAGCGGGAAGCCTGCTTCTCCCTCTCCCACTCCCCCTGCTTGTGTTCCCTCTCTGGCTGTCTTTCTCTCTGTCAAATAAATAAAACCTTTAAAAAATAATAATAAAGTGAATTGTTAACGGTTTTTATAGTTTATTTCACATTATTTGTGCTTACATTTACTCCCAATGACATTTTTATACCCACTTTATACCTTGATCCTAACCACAGAGTCTGCAGAATTTCAGGGCAAAAGATATTCGTGTCTTGGCTTTCCCCTGATTTCCCTGTACCACCCACCGCCACTACTTATTTAGCCTCTGGGTTTATTTCTTCCTGTCTTCCCCCTCACTCCGACTTACCCTGTTTCTTTGAATCCTATTGTAATAAGCTTTGAGCCACTTCTCCTCTTGCTACTCAGATATTTTATGCTGAATCTAATGAAGGAAAGATGTAAATGGCAAAAAAATTTTTTTTAGAGATTTTGTTTATTTATTTGACAGAGTGAGAGCACACAAGCAGGGGGAACAGCAGACAGAGGGAGAGAGAGAAGCAGGCTCCCCGCTGAGCAGGGAGCCCGATGCGGGGCTTGATCCCAGGACCCCGGGATCATGACCTGAGCCAAAGGCAGATGCTTAACCACCTGAGCCACCTAGGCGCCCCGACAAAAATATTTTAAAGAAATAGTTTTTAGGGCACCTGGGTGGATCAGTCGTTAAGCGTCTGCCTTCAGCTTGGGTCGTGATCCCAGGGTCCTGGGATCGAGCCCCACATGGGGCTCCCTGCTCCGCAGGAAGCCTGCTTCTCCCTCTCCCACTCCCCCTGCTTGTGTTCCTGCTCTCGCTGTCTCTCTCTCCCTGTCATATAAATAAAGTCTTAAAAAAAAAAAAAAGTTTTTAGGGGCGCCTGGGTGGCTCAGATGGTTAAGCGTCTGCCTTCGGCTCAGGTCATGGTCCCGGGGTCCTGGGATCGAGTCCCGCATCGGGCTCCCTGCTCCTTGGGGGCCTGCTTCTCCCTCTGCTTCTCTCTCTCTCTCTCTCTCTGTCTCCGTCTCTCATGGATAAATAAATAAAATATTTAAAAAAAAAAAAGTTTTTAAACATGGTTTGAAGTATACTAATTATGATTTGTTAGAAGGCCAGAAGTCAGCGAATGCCTTCCCTTTCATTTCTCCAGCCTTCTGGGTTAAGTTTTCAAGGGCCTTAGTAGGTATACTAACCGGGCTTGCCCCAGATTGCCTCTTCCCAGTTCGAGGAGGAGACAGGACTGCAACACTGGTAAGGAGAAGCACCACTGATAGGTCTTGGGCAGGAGAACTTGGCTGGAAGGTTCCATCCCATCTGTGTTCCAAGGCTCTTAATCTTAGCTGATAAGTCTTTCAAAGCAAGGACTCTTCTTTCAGTTTAACACTTTACTTTTAATATAACAGTAAGCAGGCCAAGATTTTTCCTGTGCATTTAAAATTTTTTGGAATGACGATGAATGAAATAAAGGACTGTTTGCCTGTTTATCATTTAAATCTTGCCTTCCCAAAAGGATTTAAAGCACTTTGAAGGAAAGAGAACAAAATCTATTGAGCATCTACTCTGTACTGGGCTCTGTGCTGCAGTGATTCTATACATTACTTCATTTACTCCTTAAAACAACCATGGGAGGGAGGTAGTGTAGCTACATTTTGAAAATGAGACCAAGACAGGGAGTGTCCCGTGGCCAGTAAATGAGGAGAGTGATTCAAACTCAGGGTTCCAAAGCCCTGAACCATTATGTGGAAAGCATGGATAAACACTTGTATACAGGATAATTAACCATAAAAGATCATCTTTCCAGTAGAAGGATCATACCAGATAATCTTTAGTTCTAAAGAAGAATACAGCGGGACATCTGGGTAACAGACTGATTTTGTCTCAGAATCGTGAGATCAAGCCCTCTGTTGGGCTCCATGCTGAGTGTGGAGACTGCTTGAGAGTCTCTCTTTCCCTCCTCTACCCCTTCCCATCCTTTCTCTCTTCCCTCTCCCTCTCTAAAAAAGAAGAATACAGCATTAGAACAGGGCAGTTAACAATTTTTATTAGTTGATTTCTATTCTAGAACAATGAGAAGAGCAGTTGGAAGGTTTGGTTAACCCCAGAGAACAGACATACCCAGATTTCCAGGTTATGGGCCAGCATTAAGGTAAAAAATAAAATTGGGGGCAGGAAGGGAAATAAGTATCTGCTAAACATAATCATTTGAACCTCTCTGATCACTACTGAAGATTATTTGCCAGTAAACAGATCAGTCTCTCTCTACTGGGTAGATACTATATGACCACAAACCTTGTCATTTAGAATCCAGAAAGCTCTCCCCAAGTAGTCATATTTTAAGGTAGAGAACCATATATCCTTTTAATGCCTGCAGTTTTCTGTTCTTGTCAATAGAATGCAGTTACGGCCTTCGCTGGCATGTGACACATTCAGATAAGGGTCAGAGGTAGTTGGACCAAAGACCGGAGAAAGCTCTTACCTTTTCCACATCTCCCCAGTCCTGCTCCATACATCCTAGAAACACTTACTCAGAGACTAGGTCATGGAGTGCACCCATCCCTAGGTTTCTGAAGCTTTTCTGCAGACATTGTTTCAGAGCCTTCTGGAACCAAGTCTTGCTCTTCCTGGCCTGGGTTCAGTCTCTCTATATAGTCCTCTTCAGTTTTATCTGTCATTGTGGAACCCTTCCAAGGACAGACACTGAGGGAAGGTATTAGAATGCCAAGGGCAACAAATTGCAGGCAGACTTGTGGTGTAGCATATCCCAGGAACCTAGAATGAAACAACGTCCGTTTTCTGTTTCTAATACTTGACATTTGCACAGCACATTTTAGTTCATAAGCTCACAGAGCTCAGCTAATCCTGTGAGTTAGGAGGGTAGTTCTCTGCAGAGGGCTTTCCCCTTTACAAGGGCTCTTGTGTGTGTTATGTCATGGAACCCTTAGAGCTGCTCCAGTTACTTGAAGGTGTGGGGCTAGGACGCACGTCTTTGGATACCTAATCCAGTGTTCTTTCCACTGCACCGCCTGCCTCCGGTTCCTTCCCATCCCTTGCCCCACCAGGGACTCCTCTTCTGCCCTTCATCGTGTCATTGCTGATCTGTTTGCCTTCATCTCTTCCTGAGCTGCCAAAGTAAATCCAAAACAAGCAATGGAAACCTCAATTGATGATTTTTCTTTTTTTTTTTTTTAAAGATTTTATTTTTATTTATTTGACAGAGAGACAGCCAGAGAGGGAACACAAGCAGGGGGAGCAGGAGAGGGAGAAGCAAGCTTCCTGCAGAGCGGGGAGCCTGATGCGGGGCTCGATCCCAGGACCCTGGGATCATGACCTGAGCTGAAGGCAGACACTTAACGACTGAGCTACCCAGGTGCCCCTCAATTGATTTCTGAAGTGGATTTAGAAACAGCAGGTTTTATGTGGGCCAGCATTAGGGTAAAACTGTTCCTTTTTGTCTTTGGAGAGCGAGAGCAGGAATGCTTCTGTCAATGCAGACTTTGTAGACTCCGTAGTAGACAATCTCTGGTAGCCAGTGCTCCGTGGAAACAAGGAGAGCTTCTAGTCTGCTTTCCTGGGCATGGTTCTCAGACTTTGAAGATGATTGAGATCCCTTCATTATGCCAAAGACTCTCTATCGATTCTGTCTTCTCCCAGAACTCCCAAAGAAAACAATCTCACTGAAGATAGGCATAACATTTTAAAAACCACAAACTGTAGAAAACAGACCACCATGGGGTAGAGACTGCAGATTCAGTAGGTGGGACAATTACCACATAAAGACTGAGAAATGAGGGAACTCTGTAAAGCAGACTATGAAAGTAGGTAGTGGATATTTGAGGCTACTGGAAGAGAAATAAGAGCATGAGTGAATGAAAAGGCATTTGAGATACCGTTAATAAAAATAAATAATAGGGTCATTGAAATTAAACTCAATTTGATGGGCAGCATCTAATTAGACCCAGCTCTTAAGAGCGGATTGTTAACCTTGAAGGTGGATCTGAGGCTGAGGTAATGAAGCCCCAAAAGACTGAAAAATGAAGAACCCTTCAGGTTGCATGTGGAGAGGGGTCTGGAGGGGGCAGGACTGGGAAGACTAGGGGTGACTTGAACAAAGTCGTTCATTCAACATACAAGTGTCCGTTACATACCAGTGTGGTGTAGGAGACGGTCATGTTTTTAAAAGGTCCTACTGGCTCAACCAGGGGAATGGAAGTGGAGATGAGATGGATGAATTGGAAAGACATTTAGAAGGAAGGATTAACAAGATCAGTGAATAAAGAGTGTAGAAACAATGGAGGGAAAGATGGATTCTTCCTGATAAAGAAGAGGAAGAAAACTTGTTTATTCATTTAAATTCCCTTACTGTGCACTTTATTATGCATGTTGGAAACTTGAAGGAGTTTCATAGGAAGCTTAACCAGTGGCTGTATTGCGGTATCCCAGGATCGATACCACAGATGTGGTGATAGAGGTGTGCCCATGTTGCTGCAGAAGCACAGTGATTTCTCACCATTTTAAGGGTAAGGGGAATGGGATCAAAGAAAACATCTCAGAAAGCATGAAGTCTGAGCTGTCTTAGAAGTAAAGTTTCACCTAATGAAGGGTAAAGACTCAGAAGGAACAACATGTTCTAAAGCTAAAGAGATGGGATTTGTAGGTGCTTCACAGGCATACAGAATGTGTGTGTGTGTGCGCTGCGTGTGTTGGGAAGGATTGAAGAGGAGGGCGAAAGGAAAGTCTGCCTAATCTATAATACTTAGGAGTTTGCTTTTCACTTACAAGACAGAGGAATGGTTGAGGATCTTAAATAGGGAAGGGACATGATCACATTTGCCAAGAGTGCCAGTCACTCTTGTGATACTGTCCTTGGTAACTTGAAGGTAACAAACCTGGAGGCAGGTGGCTCAGGATTGGAGGCAGTTGGGAGTAATCCAGACAAGAACTGATAAGGAGCTAATAGTGTAAATCATAGGAGTGAAGAAGAGGGGGCCATGTGAAGAAATGGAACACACCATGCAGCATTGGAGGTGGGGGGTGGAAACATTGCGTTTAGAAGGAACAGCCTTCCTACAGGCATGGTGTCCTGAAAAGACACCCCCTTTCGATTGGAAGATCAGCAATGCACCCATGATAGCTCCACGATAACACAGCAAAGGGGAGGATATGAGGCTTGAAAAATCAACTGAGGGCTGATGGTGAAGAGCTTCATGTGCCATGCCAAGGATGTTATAGCTGATCTTACTAACAAGTATTTTTAAATGTTGAGCGGTGCAGTTGGGACTGTAATTTAGAAAGATGGTTAACATTGGGTTGCCATTGCTCTTCTGAGCACTTGACAGAGGGTGATATGTTTAATCCTCATAGTCACGCTGTTAGATGGATACCATCCTTACCTCCATGCCACAGATGGGGAAACAGGCATAGGGAGCATAGGAACTTAACTCTGGCCTCACACCTACTACACGGTACAGCCCAAATTTAACCCCTGACACCAGACTCAACTCCTTACCTTACACGCCCTAGTTGTCCTCCACCATCACACACATCAGGACCACATGCAGCATTTCTAAAGATACAGTTGCCTACGTTGACTAAATCCCAAGTATCCCCAAGAGTGTTGAGCGATACTTATTTTGCAAAAGCTTCACCATAATTATGCTGCCCTTTACTCATGGTCGAGTACGCAGGGATCCCAGTTAGGAAGTTAGGTCAATAGTCCAGGCGAGAGCTGAAGGCCCAAACTAAAGCGGTCTGTGGCAAAGAGGAGGAAACAGATTTAGAGGCTTACAAGGTAGAATTGGTTTAATGGGCTGTAAGCAATGGGAAAGAATCAGAATTGAGTCTAAAGATTACAAAGTTGAGTGTTTACTTAGCTAGTGATGATCTCAGCCAAGACAGGATCTTGGGAAGAGGGGTGGATTTGGGAGTCAGCAGAATGAGTTCAGTTTTAAACACTTGGGTTTGAGGGTCTGGAGGTCTTCCCATTAAGATATCTTAATAAGCGGAAGGTTGCTCTTAGGGGTGCCTGTGCACCTGCTGCTGTATAAGGGGCTTTCCTGACTGTTACCTCACACAATTTGCCCCTCAAATCTCTGAGAGTCCCTATTTTACAGAGGAATTCATATTGAGTGTAATTCAGTTTGAATGAGCCTTTATAAAGGCTTCCCCATCTGTTTCAGCCTGGCGGATGCGTCTCTTCTCCTGGTGTGTATGTAAACGTGTGTGTGACATGGTCAGTACCACGTGCCCTAGCAGGCCATGAGCAGCGTCCGTGGTCCTCTCCATTCTCCTTGCAGGTTCACAGGGTTCTTGAAGAAGAGATGCAGTTTTTTTCTGTTTCTCTGTGGGGTGTGAACCTGGCCAAGGACAAGGGGTAAGAGAACATAACTTGAGGCATAGATCATCCGATTTCAGCCAAATCTATTTATAGCTGATGGTTGTGGAGATTGAGGGCAGGGGATTTAATAGTGTAAGGAAGTGTTATGTGTGCGGGGTTATGAGTGAACTCAGAACTATTTTCCCTGTGTATAATCTCACGCTTATACTGATGTTTTTCTCTACTTCTCTGCCCCAGGTCCCTTGGGAGAAACTCCTTGAGGTGCCCAGGCTGAGACTGGGGGCAAATGACAGTGTGAGCTCTAGATGGTGTGAGACCCCTCCCCCCCGAGAGCCAAACAATGGCTACAGCCTTGGAACCAGAGGACCAGGATCTTTGGGAAGAAGAGGGAATTCTCATGGTGAAATTGGAAGATGATTTCACCTGTAGGCCAGAGTCTGTCTTACAGAGAGATGACCCTGTGCTCGAGACCTCACACCAGAACTTTCGGCGCTTTCGCTACCAGGAAGCCGCAAGCCCTCGAGAAGCTCTCATTCGACTGCGAGAACTTTGTCATCAGTGGCTGAGGCCAGAAAGGCGGACAAAGGAGCAGATCCTAGAGTTGCTTGTGCTGGAACAGTTCCTTACCGTCCTGCCTGGAGAACTGCAGAGCTGGGTGCGGGGCCAACGGCCAGAGAGTGGCGAGGAGGCGGTGACGCTGGTGGAGGGTTTGCAGAAACAACCCAGGAGACCAAGGCGGTGGGTGAGGAGGGGGAGTCCTGATCTATGTGATGTGGAGGGGGACTATTTGTTTGCTGGAAGGATGGATTTGGGGGTAGGGCATACAGGGCCCCCATCATTTACCCTTTAAAACTAATTGGCTGTGCTTTCAGGTTGCATCTAGATCCATAAGGGGCAGAGGTGTGTGTTTGCGTGTTTGTGTGAGTGAGTGAGTGTGACTTTCTGGTTTTTGAAACACCTGCCTGGGGACCATCTTAGGGATCTCAGCACTCAAGGGTCATATGGTTTTGGTTTTCCTTTCTTTGGCTGTTGAACCTCCAGTTCCTGGGGAGGCCAATTTTGTGACTTCCTCAAAAGTTCTAGATTCTCAGTCACTCCCCCTCCCCCAGGACCATAAGACAGGAAAGCAAAAACAAGGTGGGAGAGGTAGAGATGGGAAGGATGGGTGTCTTAGAGCCCTGGGGGACAGGGGCAGGGTTGAGGGGAGTAAGGAAGCTGTGCAGTACCCAAACGTCCCTGCCTTGTCCTGGTGAGGATAACCTGCAACAACTCTTGCGTGCCCCAATGGAACCAGAGATTCCCCTCCTCATCTGGGACTCTTTGGGAGTGTTTCTGTTGGCAGGTTCTCCAAAAATAAGCCCTGATGTCAACCGAGACTTTCCTCTTGACTCCATGCTGACTGGAAATTGGAATTATTCCCAGGTGACTGTCCATGTTCATGGCCAGGAAGTCCTGTCAGAGGAGACGGTGCATCCAGAAGCAGAGCCCGAGTCACCTAGTGAGCTGCAGAACCCTGTGCAGACCTCGACTCCCGAGGCGTCCTGTGAGGAGACCATACAGAGCCCTGATCTGGGGCCACCAGAAGAGCAGAGCCTGTGCCATGAATTGGAGTTCCAGCCCCTGCAGGAGAGCGGTGGGAAGTCTCAGCAGAAGCGGGGCATTGTGACGGGCAGAGCGTGGGAAGGGGGATATTTCCCCTCTACTAAGGAGGCTAGGTGTGGAGCACAGTGGGAATAAATCACAGAATCCAGGATGTTGAGAGGAGACAGTACTAGCTAGAGTCCCCCAGAAACTGGGCCGAGCTTTATCCTTGGTTGTTCTCTTGGCATTTCAGTAGTGTTCCAGATGGTGGCATTGGGATGATTTGAGCTGCCCTTGGGCCAGTTTCCTGATTCCTACCAAAGAGCATGAGAGCCACTCGGCTGTTGGCCACTTACATGGGCACACTGCATATTGCTGATCTCCGCACTCTTTTCATCGTAGAGGTTCCAGTGTCCCAGGACCCAGACCTTCCTGAAGAGAGGAACACTGGAAACCCAGAGATGGTTGCCCTTCTTACTGCTCTTTCACAGGTGTGCTCTAGTTTCCCTCTGTGCCTCAGAGAATTTGAAGAACCATCAGGCATTAGCTGTATACTGAACGGGTCAGACAGGACACAAATTTGCACCCTTCTTTCGCCAACTTAAGTTCTCAGTTCTAGACGTGTCTGCAGCAGGAGTTGAATCGAATGGGATGAATTATCACAGTCTCAGTTGGATCTGCAGGCTCCAGAGCCTCTTTATTTGCCACTGCCCAGAGAGAGGAACTAACAAAATAGGATTATTTTAGAACTCTCCAGTACAACCTGGAAGTTGCTGAATGAAGGCTTGTTTCTTGGTTTTTTTTTAGGAGTAAACTTGATAGTCATTTGTAAGAATGGCTGACTGCTGCAGAAATGATTTCTGAAATTGTGTGGTGTCCTCTTGCAAGGACTGCACTCAGTCAGGCCACGACTCATAGGAATCCCTTAAAATAGTCAGGGCCCGAAAACTAAGCTAGAGGCTGGAGAGAAAAGGAAAAGAAGCATCCGTGGTTTCAGATTGTAGTCTAGCTGCAGCAAAAGGGCCTGTGTGTGCTCTGCCGACCGTGTAGATGATGGGGGTCCCTGGAGAAGGTCAGTTAGGGAGAGCTTTCCAGAAAAGGTGAATTTTTGCAGAAATGTAGGTGGCATTAAGGCATCAAATAGGGAGTTAATTAGAACTTTTAAGACTTTTCTTGTATGTTAACCCATATGCTCAAGAAGAAGAGCAGAGGCTTGCCCTGAGAGAAAGCAGTGGGACCGGGGAGCCCGGAGGAGGAAGTAGGAAGTCGGGGAGCAGCAGCCAAGGGTGCCACAGATTTCCCGAAGGGAGCCCGGAGTCCTGTGTGTGTTCCTTTGGTCTCCGGGCGTAACCTTCATTCCGGGAACTAAGTGGGCAGCTCCAGGAACCGCCCCTTTTTAACTGAAGCCTGTGTTGTTTCAGGGATTGGTAACTTTCAAGGACGTGGCTGTGTGCTTCTCCCAGGACCAGTGGAGCGATCTGGATCCCGCACAGAAAGAGTTCTATGGAGAATATGTCTTGGAAGAAGACTGTGGAATTGTGGTCTCTTTGTGTAAGGAATTTCAAGTGTTTCTAGGGTGTTCTGAGCACAGAGGTCTTTCTCCTGTTGGAAATTGTGGGGGTCTTAGATCTTAGACTGTATGCACCATGCTTCTCTTACGCCTGCCCCCCCAGTGAGATTGAAGGATGAGCTATAAGCAAGACGATATCCTTCCAAGTTAAAGGGAAGAGGAAATGCTTAGAAAGTGGTTGGAAGCTTCTAATAAGAGAATAAAATTACAATATATAGCTTTAGTATATTTGAGGTAGTGTGTGAGTTTTGAAACCAGCAGTAGAAGTTGATCTGCTTACTTGAATATGGGGAAAGAGGGAGCATTAGCGGTCCTAGATTATCAAGTCGCAGACAAAGGGCATGAAATATGCAGGATTTGGTGAGAGGTGCTCAAGCTAAAAAGACCAGATTGGATCCACTGACTGGGCTGTCCATTTGTTCTGCAGTCTACCCAACAGCAAAGATCTGCTCTTAACACAGGGAATTGCTGAACCAATCGTAATGTCCCGCTTTCCCTCTCTTGAGCAGCATTTCCAATCCCCAGACTAGATGAGATCTCCCACGTTAGAGAGGAAGAGCCTTTGGTCCCAGATATCCCAGAGCCTCAAGAGCCTCAAGAGCCAGAAATCCTGAGTTTTACCTACACAGGTGAGGAACAACAAAAGGCATCTTCCCCCACAGAGCTGGCACTTCCCCTCTCCCTCTGGGGTGCCCCTCTCATTGGTTCTTCTAACCTGTTGGCCATCACCCCTGTCTCCCTCTGAATGCCAAATTCTTCTGTCCTCATCCTCCTCTTTCCCCTCCCATCATTCGTGTGAGGGATATGTAATGTAAGATGGTGAAAGAGAAAAAATGGGAACTTTGGAATGCAGCTGTAGTCCTATATGAAGCAGGTCACTTAAACTCTTGGTCCTCAGTGTCCACATTTGTGAAATGAGGATAATAATCTTTGTCCACACCAAGGCTTGTCGACAGCATGAGATAACATATAAGAAAGTGCCTGGCACATGACAGAAATCAGTTGACCAGTTATTTCCTTCTTTCCCAGCCTCTGCAGTTATGAAATACGGGCTTCTCTCTGTGTGGTCTTGCCTTCCCAAGACAGTTTAAAAATCCCGCCGTTGTGTGGAAGGCATCATCCCCTCTATAATTTCCCCTGTTCTCTCACCCTCTCTACAGGAGATAGGAGTGAAGATGAAGAAGAGTATCTTGAGCCGGAAGATCTAAGTTTGGAAGATCTACACAGATCTATTTTGGGAGATCCAGAAATCCACCAGACTCCAGACTGGGAAATAGTCTTTGAGGATGATCCAAATAGACTTAACGAAAGAAGATTTGGTACAAATATTTCTCAAGTTAATAGTTTATCGAATCTTCGGGAAACCATGCCTGTCCACCCCTTGTTAGGGAGACACCATGACTGTCCTGTATGTGGGAAAAGTTTCACTTGTAACTCCCACCTTGTTAGACACCTAAGAACTCACACAGGAGAGAAACCCTATAAATGTATGGAGTGTGGAAAAAGTTACACGCGCAGCTCGCATCTTGCCAGGCACCAGAAGATTCACAAAATGGGCACTCCTTATAAATTTCCCCTAAACCGGAAGAATTTGGATGAGACCTCCTCTCTGGTCCAGGCTGAGAGAACTCCACCTGTTGAGAAACCATATAGATGTGACGATTGTGGAAAACACTTCCGCTGGACCTCAGACCTTGTCCGGCATCAGAGGACACACACAGGAGAAAAACCCTTCTTCTGTACTATTTGTGGCAAAAGCTTCAGCCAGAAGTCTGTGCTCACAACACACCAAAGAATCCACCTTGGAGGCAAACCCTACCT
Source organism: Mirounga leonina (assembly GCF_011800145.1). NCBI lineage: Eukaryota > Metazoa > Chordata > Mammalia > Carnivora > Phocidae > Mirounga > Mirounga leonina. Next base: position 19,015,748 of record NW_023270387.1, on the reverse strand, counting down.
GTGTGGAGAGTGTGGGGAGGACTTCAGCGACCACAGGCGGTATCTGGCACACCGGAAGACGCACGCCGCTGAGGAGCTGTATCTCTGTAGCGAGTGCGGGCGGTGCTTCAGCCACAGCGCAGCATTTGCCAAGCACCTGCGAGGACACGCCTCAGTGAGGCCCTGCCGGTGCAACGAATGTGGGAAAAGCTTCAGTCGGAGGGACCACCTTGTCAGGCATCAGAGAACCCACACTGGCGAGAAACCGTTCACCTGCCCTACCTGTGGAAAAAGCTTCAGTAGGGGCTATCACTTAATCAGGCATCAGAGGACCCACTCAGAAAAGACCTCCTAGCTAGCTTCCTGTGTGAGGCGGTCTGCATTCAGCCCTCACCCGGGGATGGGCGAGGAGATGCCCCTTGTCAGCTCGGGAAGACCTTTTCCAGGGAGTCTCCCTCACTTGCCCAGATCTACGTCACCTCTTCCCACAGCTAAATAAAATCCCCCTGGCAGAACCTCTCAACCTTCTTCTACACCTGGAGGAGATTTTTTTGCCCAAAGTACAACCTGGGTGGAGGCTTCTCCTTGACCGGAGTGTTCCTGCCTCTACCTCATGGGTGTGAAGGAGGAGATTTAGAAGACTTCCGAGGTTGTGGTTATTCTGTTTTGCCCAAAATAGGCTGTCGCATATCCTAAAGACTGCTTCACAGCCTCAAGTATAAAGTTGCCCAGGACAGCCCTTTAGGTATGGTAAGGGACCGGCCTCTAGGATTCTGTCTTTACTGGGCTCAAATCTTAAAGCACACAGCCCTGAACTCAAGGCCGGAGATTTGCATCCTCATGGCTCTGCCACACACTCACGGGATAACTACAGATCTCTCACTGGTTCATTTCTTCACCATGCACTTTCCTTTGATCCTGGGGAGAGATGGGAGAAGTGTCTGATGGGGGAAAACCTCGAGGCTGTTTCCCATGGACCTTGTCAGGCTGCTCCCTTATCCGTTGCCAAAATACCAGGTGCCAGACCCTGCTAGAAAGGAGGACCTAGTCAGAAGCCTCTTTCCTTGTGGGGTGCTTTCCTGTTAGAATACTCATGCCCACCCTTCTTAGTGTTCTACCAGCCTCTTGGTTTTGCCCCTAGCACTTCTGCAAAAGTGAGACGCAACAATTGGGTGCTGGGGGAGTCAGTTAAAGCATAATTAAACCATGATGAAATCATTTACATTCCCACACGTGTACAAGCCCACCCCTCCTGCCCTTTTCACATGGGTTTGTGAGGGGATTTTGGAACCATGTCAGCTTACATAGGTACTATAGTAATTACAGAGTCATGATTGACTGGGTCACTTCCTTTATATGAAGAACACAAGAAGACCTGAGACCAAATTATGGAGCATAATTTTTAAAAGCTGTTGCTGCTGGCTAAGGCCATCAAGACTACACTGACACCCAGCCCCTGTCATCCCCGCCTTGGTTCTCTGATATCAGGGAAAATTATGAACCCCAGCACCTGGGACCCTGAGGAATTTACCAGGAGTAAATGGCTTTCATGTAATTGCGTTGTTTGCTTTTTCTTATGTGATCTCATTTTTATGTAATTAAGAACTAAATAGTATTATCTCATGGCCTGATAGTAGGATCTCTGTTGCCTGATAAAGGTTCCTTGGAGATGAGGTTGAATAATTATGAACCTCACCTGCTCTGCTTGTGGGAGTGGCAAGGACTGGATGAGCGTCCTCCATAAGTGGAGCACAGGGTATGGGATTAAAGCATGAGAAGGGAGATTGTCTTCTGTGCATGGTTTCTTCAGCTGTTTCTCAGTCCATTATGTGCCAGTGTGTACAGAGAAAATGGGTGGGATAACAAGGCCTCAGCCCTACCAGCTCAACAAGGCAATTCTCATTTTGGTCAGTAATGATACTCCAGTTGACCAGTTTGGCTTTGATATCAGTCAGTCGTTGTCCTGGAGATAAACACATATGGAATAAATAAATGTAACACCGGCAGCCATGTTCCCTGGTTTCTGGAACTTTCCATTTTACTTCCCAAGGCTTCAGGTTCCAGATAGTTCTGAACATCATACATACAAAGACATCAGAGAGTACAAAGTAGTTTTCCATGAGGCCGGTCATGCTTAGCAGAGCCAAAGGGAATAGATGGCATACTGAGCTAAGACCTATGCCTGTGGTTTGCAGAAGACACTCCTAATGGGCAGACATTTCTGAACCCTAGATCTGAGGTCGAAGCATATTTGTGCTGGGTGAAATACAGCCTCAAGAGACCCATTTTTCCTAGCTCATACCAGTTATGGGAGCTGATACAATTCTGGAGGTAACAGAACAAATTTGTTCTAACAGAACAGTGACTTTATTCACGGATTTACCTGGTTACTGCAGTAAGTGAGAAACTGTCAAGAGAATTGTACATGAGGAAAAGTGAGAGACTCGTCCAGTTTGTTGGAACATCAAATAGTTCTCTTATTGCCGATCCCCCAGCAAAGTTTCATATGCTGACACTAAATCTCTGCTTGTAAAATAACTTTATTTTCTGAGGTTCGTGGAGGGGCATACTGTCTCCTAAACCTGAGCATGAGCAGAACTGAAGTTTGCAGCAGAAGGGCCTATGCAAGAACCTGCAGTGAGCAAGAGACTGCAGCTGAACGGGCAGGTGCTGGGCCACAGGTTACCCTTAAGGGGTTCCCTGTAGGATTTTGTAAACAGTTGAATACTGGTGTTCTTGAATACCATACTAAATTAAAGTTTTTGGAGAATAAAGAGGCAGGATTTTAAAGATAATTGGAGGAAGCTATAAAGTACTGTAAATCAACAACTCAAGGAAATTGATAGATTGTTGGAAATTAAGGCACAAGCTAATCAAGTTATGAAATTAAAATGATAATATTTGAGTTCTTGGCCATTTAGTTTAGGAATAACCAAGGAATATTCAGCCTCTTCATCTCACTTACCCAAGAGAAATAAATGGAAAGAGTTCAAGGCAGAATATATTTTTATTATCTGGAACTTAGGCCTCAAAGTCTAGAGCAGAATCTAGTGAACTCCAATGAACCCCATGGAGAGTTCATTTGGTAGATTAACCTCAAAGTACTAGAACCAAAGCAAGCTAAAAAATGCTTTCTCCAGAGCCCAACTCAACAGAAAGATCTAATAGAACATGCATTCTTTTCACGGTGCAGCAAAATGGTGAACAAGAAAACACCCCACTGAGTCCTGCAAAGTTGGCAGAGACCATTCACTCCAAGCCTCACGTGTCAGAGCAACAACCTTTAGATCGCCCCCTTGCATGAGGAAAATGAGCTAGTGTGCACGCCTTCCTAAGCCATTTTGATTCACCAAGCTCCCAGGAAGGACATCAACACAGATGAGAGTTAATCTGACCCTGTGATGGTTTTGGAGAACAAAAGCTGTCCTGAGAAATAGTGAATTATTATATGCCATGTACATGAATAATTTGGTAGTCTTCCACACAGATATTTTTTAGTTTTACCTCTGAGATCTCCCTCAGCTGACCAAAGTACTTCTTCCAGCCGCAATAACTTTCCCTGAGAGAAATACACATAAAATTTTTTTTCTGCCTCCTTAAATTTCTAGTGATGTTGGCCAACTGACCCATGAATCTGATTTGTGGGAGAGGAACAGACTAAAAGCCAAAAAATGAGTGCCCTACCCATGTACTCACTAATCTGCTTTGGCAGAATTCAATGTTCTCAGACACATTGATGAACACATCTCCTTTTACGTGGAATAACTTGATTCCTCCTTGGGGAAGCCCTAAGAGGCTGGCAAGGACAAGTTTTGGTCTCTCCTTAGATATCAGTCATTGTAAATTATCCTTAATAATAAGAAGAAGAAACAAAGAATTCTTGTCAGGGCAGCAAAAGTAAGGGTATCCTATAATGAATAGGTTCCTGTTCTTACTGTATGTGTATGTTCATGGAAGTTTCAGGTAAAAAGGGAGAAGAGGGAATGCAATTTGATTTTTTTTAAAAAGAGCACAGACTAGATTATTTGTAAGGACAGGGGCTCTTCAGTGGAAACTGGGAGCTAAAGAACAGAACTTATATAAAGACTTCCAGAAGCAGAAGTAATAGGTAGCTCAAGCAAAAAGACCCAATCCTCTGCAAAGGTGTATGAAAAATAATAATCTTCATTTAAATAGAGTATAAATCTTAGTAATGATCCGTGCAGAATATGACAAGGCTTCAAAAGGCCATTTGTACAGAAAGATTATTGAAACTGTAAATTCCCAGGATTTCCTGTAAGACTACTGCTCTGGACACATTTATCTGTGGTTCCTCCATTAGTTGTTATTCCTCCATTAGTTGTACATCTTATGATCCCTTAGAAGAGTCCAAGAGACTACTTACCAAGGAACTATCTCAGCAAGAGGACTACAGCAACTGTTTGGACCTTCAGTTCATTTACTGAATCTCTGCAAAAGCTCTACCAAGAAGCAGTTCAAGGCTAAGAGCTGGGGAGCAGTTGGAAGAAAGTACCCGAACAGTGATAAGTTAACCATGAGCCGGGAAACATCAATACAAAAGCAGAAAACTGGATCCAGAAAGAAAGGAAGAAGATCTCTGCTTCCTTCTTTAACTCTGAGGAGATATTCTGAAAGGCCCTCTTCTACAACGACTCTAATTTGGACAAACTACTAGAGAATAGAAATAGCATGTAAATTGGGGTAGGGTGCTCAGAATTTGAGTGTGTTAGCATTCATGAATTGTTCAGGACAAAAGCTATAAGATGTTGGTTAACTTTGGATACTAAGTATGCACTAATAAATTATTACATTAAATTATTAAGTACGCACTGTGCGATATTAAGGATACTCATTACAAGAAATAGAGTAAGTAATATTCTAAATAGTGGAGGGAAAATTAGAAATAAGAATTTAAAAACAAAAGTAGGGAAGTAACTCATATTGTCCAAAGAAAGGCAAAAAATAAGCATCTAAAAGTTTCAGACAGCCCAAATATGTGAAGAAAACGAACAAAATATTGGTTAAATAAAAGAGATTATTAAGGTGAGCTCAAAAGTCTGTTGGAGCAATAGGTTATATACCAAAGACACACAAAAATATAAGAACAATGAACAACTAAAAGTAAAAGAATGAAAAGAATTTACCAGGAGTATACTAACCTAAAGAAGCTAAGGGAATTATTTTAATATTGACAAAAAAAATTTTTTTTTAAAGATTTTATTTATTTGACAGAGAGACAGTGAGAGAGGGAACGCCAGCGGGGGGAGCGGGAGAGGGAGAAGCAGGCTTCCCGTGGAGCAGGGAGCCCGATGCGGGGCTCGATCCCAGGACCCTGAGATCACGACCCAAGCCGGAGGCAGCCGCTTAACCAGCTGAGCCAGCCAGGTGCCCCGACAAAAGTTTTTTTATACAAAAAGCGTGATGAGAAGTAAGGCATCTACGTCGTTAAAAGTTTAATCCACCAGGAAAGTATAATAGGTCTAAATTTGTATGTGCTCAACGAAGTCACCTCAGATTATATGCCAGAAATTGGTAGAATTAAATAGGAGAATTGACAAATCCATCACCTTGGTGATCCACTTAAATACACCTCCCCCGGTTATTGACAGATTGAGCAAATGGAAAAACCAGTAAGGATACATATTTGTACAACACAGTTTAATAAGTATGGGGAGTAAAAATCCATGCCTCACAATTATAGAATATATGTTCTCAAACAGATATAAGACACTTAAAATAATTGCTACTATAGAGTGTAGAAAAGTCTCAACAAATAGCAAGTGCGTATAACACAGATGATGTTCTCTGACCACAATATATTTTATTTGAAAACCTGCGACAACAAGAATTGTAAGTTACTATGTTTGGAGACTTTAAAATGCCCACATAAAAAACTCTTGCATTAAATAACTCTTGTATTAAAGAAGAGATCACACACAGACTTACTAATACTTAGAACTAAAACAAAATGTTAATATTGTTAATCAATACATGCAGAATGCAGTGAAAATGGTATTTAGAGGGTTACAAGAGAGGAAAAGCTAAAAAATTAATGACCTAGATGATCAACTTAAGAATTTTTTAAATTTTTAAAAATTATTTATTTTTTTAAAATTTTTTATTTATTTATTTTTTTTATTTTATTTATTTGAGAGAGAGAGAATGAGAGAGAGAGCACATGAGAGAGGGGAGGGTCAGAGGGAGAAGCAGACTCCCTGCCGAGCAGGGAGCCCGATGCGGGACTCGATCCAGGGACTCCAGGATCATGACCTGAGCCAAAGGCAGTCACTTAACCAACTGAGCCACCCAGGCGCCCAAAAATTAGTTTATTTAAAGTAGACTCTGCGCCCAATGTGGGGCTTGAACTCATGACCCTGAGATCCCTCTCCCACTCCCCCTGTTTGTGTTCCCTCTCTTGCTGTGTCTCTGTCAAATAAATAAAATCTTTAAAAAAATTTGACACAGAGAGGGAGAGAGAGAGAACAAGCAGGCGAGTGGCAGGCAGAGAGAGAGGGAGAAGCAGGCTCCCTGCTGAGCAGAGAGCCCAACATGGGGCTCCGTCCTGGGGCTCCATCCTGAGATCATGACCTGAGCCGAAGGCAGACACTTAACTGACTGAGCCACCCAGGTGCCCCATGAGAATTTTTTAAGTAAAAGAATAAAATAACATAGAAAGGAGATAACTACAAGAAAGTAATGACCAAAAAAGTACATTAGCAAAGTAAAGAACCTGGTTCTATGAAAAGATGACTAAAACCTCTGGCAATGTTGACTAAGAGATGGAAATATAGAAATACAGTAAATAATAAGCTACAGAAAGGTAAACATGTAGATAAATATAAATCAATACTGATATGAAAATAATGTCTTATGAGTATCAAAATATTTGTCAATAATGCATAAGATGGAGAGAGTGGATGTAGTCAAAATGTTCTAAGGTCCTAGCATTATTGGGAAAGTGGTGAAGTACTATGTTTTTTTAGACAGTAATGATCTATGTTGTGATCTCTGGAGTAACCACTAAAAGAACAGTAAAGGAATGTATAACTGACAAGTTCATAGAGTAAAAATAATGAACTTGCAAAAGATTAATGCAAATGAAGGCAACAAGAGAATATAAAAAGGTACATAGATCAAGTAGCTAAAAAGCCAAATATATAAATACTACATTAAATATAAATGGATTAAATGCCCCCCATGAAAGACCAGGCTAATATTATATACACACAAATACAGAGACATACCTTAAAGACGACCGGAAAGCTGAACATAAAAATCACTCTTTACAGTGACTTGTCCCTGGAGAATGGGTATAGCCAGGAAGAGAATGAGAAAGACCATCTTTATCACAGTACTGGAGTCAGAGAGAACACACTATGAGAGACCTGTTCTGAGCCTAAGAAGAGCGTGTTTGAGGGGAAAGGAATGGGATAGGAGGGGTAGGGGCCGGGGAATAGAATGAACAGAGTCACCTGTTCTCTCTCTGTTTGTAATCCCTTCCAGTCAGTTACCACTCATTTGTTGAGTATAATCTGATCATTGTATGCTGGATGCTTAACATAATTTACCCATGAAAGGGTGTTACAGGTATTTTTATTCTTACTTCACAGATTAAAAAAACCAAGTCTGAAAGGAGCAAAGTTGCTTATTCAGTTTATTAGCATTAGTGGGATGGGTTCAAAATCAGGACCGTGACTCCAAAGCCAGTCATTTTTTTACATGAGCATGCTGTCTAGATTAGAGCAGAGGAGGATGCACAATGTCAAAAGAAGGAAGAAGAAAGCCAGTAAAAAAAAAAAAAGATATTGGTATTTGTATCAGGCAAATACTGCCACATGATAACACAAAACTTTGGTGGCTTTCAACAATAAGCACGTATCTTGTACATCTGCAGACAGTCTAGACTTCCAGAAGCTGATCTTTTCTGGGTTTGGGGGTGTGGCTTTGCTTCTCCCTGCTGATCTGTGGGGCAGCAGGGGCAGCTGGGGCGCGATGTCTTTCATTCTTCTCTTGGGCCCCGTGGTGGTAGCCTTGATATAGGACTCCTATAGTGATTGCAAAGAAGGGAAACCCAACCTCCAAGTGCATGCCAAGCCTAATGTCTCAAGTCGGCTAACCTTCGTTGGTGAAAGCAAATCACATGGCAGAGCCCAAAGTGAAAGGGAGGAGACTTTCACTATATCTTCAGTGGGAGAATGCTTAGTTATATGGAAAAGGGTTTGGATATAAAGGGGGGAAAATGAGAGTCAATAATGTACTCTACCATTTTCCAAGCAAGAATCACAATGTAGTTTTTTAAGGACTTGACATCCATGCCGATTTGGAAAATGTCTATTTTTATTTAAGTCTTCTTCCTTTTTTTTTTTTTTTAAGATTTTATTTATTTATTTGACAGAGAAAGACACAGCGAGAGAGGGAACACAAACGGGGAGTGGGAGAGGGAGAAGCAGACTCCCTGCCGAGCAGGGAGCCCGATGCGGGACTCAATCCCGGGACTCCAGGATCATGACCTGAGCCGAAGGCAGTCGCTTAACCAACTGAGCCACCCAGGCGCCCGGGGATTAGACAATTTTTATCAATCATCAACAGCGTGTTCAACATGTTCTATGTAACCTTTATAGAAAAATCAAGAGCAAACTTGGGGGGGGCAGGGAATGACATAGAGGATGCAAAGATGAATAAAACACAACATGCACGGACAGCTGTGGGGATCTAGGTGACAGGTGACATCATTACATTAGAAATACAGGAAAAGGCAAATGCACTAGAGAAGATACTCAGCTCAGTTTTTTGTTGTATTGAGTGTGAGGCAACTCCAGGCTATCCAGAAAGTAGAAACAGATCTGTTGTGAGAGAAAGTCTAGAAAGGAGATACAGACTGGGGAGTGATCTGCAAACAGGTATAAATTCAGGGCACGTGCCTGGATGAGAAAGAAAGGTGTATACATAAAAAAGAAAAACTTGCTAAGGACAGAAATCTGGGCTTTTCCAGTACTTAAGGAGCAATGAATGGGTGGAGGCAGTAAACTACCTGCCAAAGAAAAGTGGGAAAGAACAGTTGAAGGGGAGAATCAGAAGAGAGAAATGTTGAAAAAATCCAGAAGAGAAGAAAATTGTAAACGGAGGACATGGTCTTTGTTGTCAAATGCCATAGAGGAGCCGAGCTGGATGAAGACTAAAGCAGAGCATTTGATTTCATGATTGGATCAATGTGAGATGTGGGGGTGAAAATTAGGTAAACAAGTAGAACTGAAGGAAGAGACAAGCTGCAGAACTTTGATGGAAAAAGCTGGAGATGGAAAGAAACAGTGTGGCAGTTTGGGGAGATTCAGTGTCAAGAAAAGATGTCAGTTTTTCTGGGTGTAAGAAAGACTGGCAGCAATTGAGGAAGCAAACTAACAACAGACTTCAACCACCTGCTGTTTGCCAGACCCTAGCTGATACATATTGTCAAGTTGAATAAGCTGAGGGGAAGGAACAAGGGCAGCCAGAAACATGAAAAATACAAATGGGGGGAGAATGGCGGAAGCAAATCTTTAAGAGGATAGGATCAAAAGTACTGGTGAACAGACTGATGTTAAAAAACAGCTCATTCTGAGACCAAAAGCACAAAACATTCAGGTGAATACAAAATATGATCAGCTCGTATACAGGGAAAAAGGAAACTCAAGGGAACAAGTGAGGGCTTCTCTCTTTTCCTGCAGTCAGTGCTGTGTTTATCATCTGAGAGTGGGGGTGGACAAGTACAGAAATGGGCTCAGGAAGAGTAGGAACGGGTCATGCTTCTGATGGAGAGGACTGTTAACATGAACAGAGAAAGTAACTGCATGTTAAGTGCTAGCTGTAGAAAGTTTTGTTGCTGAACTGACCAACAAAAAGCTACTCTATGTAAATAATTCTTGCTCTATATAAATAATTGTTATGATGAATTTTCTTAGTGAACATTGGCCTGTAGTTGAGTAAGAGGCGTATCAGTTAGAAAGCCAGTCATGGGATCATAGAGCTGGAAACGTGTGTAAAGCACACCCAATCCAATAGCTCAAAACATACACTTCCTGAACTATGTGATGAGTTTCTTCACCTTTTCTTTCATATACCCAGAAAGCATGTAATAAATACCTATCATGGGGGTGCCTGGGTGGCTCAGTCGGATTAGTGTCCACCTCTTGATTTCGGCTCAGGTCATGATCTCAGGGTCATGAGATCAAGCCCTGTATTGGGCTCTGCGCTGAGCATGGAGCCTGATAAAGATTGTCTCTCTCCCTCTCCCTCTGTCACTCCCCCTTCCTACCCGTCCCTCCTGGTCATGCACTCTCGTTCTCTCTCTTTCTAAAAAAAGAAAAATAGGGGCGCCTGGGTGGCTCAGTCATTAAGCGTCTGCCTTCGGCTCAGGTCATGATCCCAGGGTCCTGGGATCGAGCCCCACATCAGGCTCCCTGCTCCGCGGGAAGCCTGCTTCTCCCTCTTCCACTCCCCCTGCTTGTGTTCCCTCTCTGGCTGTGTCTCTCTCTGTCAAATAAATAACATCTTTAAAAAAATAATAATTAAATAAATAAAAAATAAATAAAAAAAAGAAAAATATTCTTATCATTTAACAGATTCTGTTCTAGATATTTGGGAAATGGCAGTAAACAAGAGACAAAGATCCCTATCTTCATGGAGCTTATATGGTGGTGAGGGGAGACAAATAGTGAACAAAATAAATTATTGTTTTTTTAAAAGACGAGAACAGTAGCAGCGAAAGTGAGGAGAAATGGTAGGGTTCAAATTATATACTTAAAGTAGAATTTACAGGATTTGCTGGTGGATGTGAGACTTGAGAAAAAGACGAGTTAAAGAACCCTCTAAGGTTTTGGGCTGAGTAAATGAAAGAAAGTAGACACCACCAACTAAGATGGGAAGACTGTTAGGTAAAGCACGTCTTGCCAGGAATATGAAGAGTATGGTTTGGACATGGTAAGTCTGAGATGTTTACTAGACAGATTAGTGGAGGTGTTACATCTATCTGCTAGATAGAAGAGTCTAGAAAATAGAATAATAATATCCACCCATTCGTTAGACATTTATTGGGCATCTACTCTGTTGCCAAGCATTGTGTTAGGTACAGTGATTAATTACTAAGAGCTTTGCTTCCAAGGAACTCATGAACCGGTAGGAAAGACTGGCCTCTAACCTGATATATGAGGTGGGCTAAGTAGATAGATAGCATAGAAAGGGGGGGAGGTCAACTTTGCTGGAAGAGATGATTCAATTAAGACAGAGGCAGAACAGGGCAGCAGTTAAGAGCACAGACTCTGGATAAATGGACCTAGATAAGGACGTAGATTTGAGTCCCACCTCCATCATTTATTAGCTCTATGACCTGCCCATGTAAGTTACTTAACATCTCTGAGGTTTCTCAGATGTAAACTGGGGATATCAATAGATCCCTTAGAAGCCAATATTTCATTAGTTGTCATATTAACTCAAATTACTTAATGACTGGACCTGTGGCCAGCCAGGCTGCTTCCGCCCCTGTGTGAGACAATGTCTGTGTATCAGCAAAGCCCTGGCCGTGTTTTCACAATGACTTCACTCTGGTTCTTTCTACCGTTCCTAGGATCAACGAGAAAAGCTCCTCAAGACCATTATGAACATCTCTGTTTTTTACAATTCCAGAAACCACTGCAGGTGAAGATGTTACTTCAAATCCATTTTCCCTATGGCACAAAATACACTGAGAAAAAACCATATATCTTTCTCGACTCAGATTCATTCAATGTGTCCACCCAAACCTGCCAAAAAGAGTGATGTAATGAGAACCAAATGATAGCCCTATAATAACGAGTGTATCACCTTAAATTATCTTGAAATCTGAAGCCATCATATAAAATTTAATAATATGAACTCTTTCCGGGGCGCCTGGGTGGCTCAGTCGTTGAGCGTCTGCCTTCGGCTCAGGTCATGATTCCAGGGTCCTGGAATCAAGCCCCGCATTGGGCTCCCTGCTCGGCGGGAAGCCTGCTTCTCCCTCTCCCACTCCCCCTGCTTGTGTTCCCCTCTCTCGCTGTGTCTCTCTCTGTCAAATAAATAAAATCTTTAAAAAAAAAAAAATATGAACTCTTTCCATTTTCAAGTAAATCTTCTTTTGCCACAGATAAATTACGTCCCCCCAACTAATATTAATTTTGTCTTTTTCCACAAGGAAAACCAAGTATCCCAACTATGTGTTGAGTCTTTCCATTCTAGTCCCTGTATGGTGCCCACTTACCTTCTCCAACCCTGGGTCAGAAGCTGCCTGCTCGTTAGGACCCAAAGTGGCGCCAAACTTCGTCACTCGTTCATCCGACTCTTTCGGGAACCCAGAGTTAAAGGACATAGAGGATTATCCTGGCACCAGCCCCACACCCACAAAGTTTAGAGAACTCAAGGATCTCTAGGAACCAGTGTGACATCTGCAGGATTGCCAACTCCATCATACAATCATGTCTCCCAACAAAAACTATGTTCTTAGATCTGTATTGTCTTCTAAATCCACATTGCTTTTTCCAGCTATTTCTACTGCTATGTCCAGATGCAAATAAGGGCAGATTTATTTATTTTTTTTAATTTTTAAAAAAATTTTATTTATTTATTTTTTTAAAGATTTTATTTATTTATTTGAGAGAGAGAATGAGAGAGAGAGCATGAGAGGGGTGAGGGTCAGAGAGAGAAGCAGACTCCCTGCTGAGCAGGGAGCCCGATGCAGGATTCGATCCTGGGACTCCAGGATCATGACCTGAGCCGAAGGCAGTTGCTTAACCAACTGAGCCACCCAGGCGCCCTTATTTATTTATTTGACAGAGAGAGACACAGCGAGAGAGGGAACACAAGCAGGGGGAGCGGGAGAGGGAGAAGCAGGCCTCCCGCCAAGCAGGGAGCCCGATGCGGGGCTCGATCCCAGGACCCTGGGATCACGACCCGAGCCGAAGGCAGACACCCAACGACTGAGCCACCCAGGCGCCCAATAAGGGCAGATTTAAGTAACTAAAGGGAAGGGGGAAAAAAAAGAGTGATAAAGAAAAAGACTATTGTTTTAGCTTCTGTGGAGTACCAATCAATCCAAGTCCGTCATTTACACTGAGAGAAATCTTCCCTTAAGAAGCTTCCTAAGGGCACCTGGGTGGCTCAGTTGGTTAAGCGACTGCTTTCGGCTTAGGTCATGATCCTGGAGTCCCAGGTTCAAGTCCCGCATCGGGCTCCCTGCTCAGCAGGGAGTCTGCTTCTCCCTCTGACCCTCCCCCCTCTCATGCTCTCTCTATCTCATTCTCTCTCTCAAATGAATAAATAAATAAATAAATAAATAAATAAATAAATAAATAAATAAATAAA